>NC_086330.1:247580897-247881992 GCF_032445375.1 Bacillus rossius redtenbacheri
ACTTCGTCAATAGATAGAGTTATTTGCCTTGAATTTCAAACGCACCATCGTTTGATGCGTTTGTCATGTCTTTAATTTTCGTTTGTTTGTGCAGTATGCGTTCCTATACCATTCATCCGATTGCGATGAAATTTTGGTGAGTGGTTATGCGCATGCCCGTGAAGGTTTCGAGACGGTATTACTATTTTGCAATAGTTGGAGCACAAATCTTTTCAAAAAATGTGTTTATTTCATATTATATAGCGGTACGTCTTCTGTTTTTGATGTATAAGTGCGCACGCATGACACAATTTATTTAAATATAAAAGAGAAGCTGAGATAGAGTGATATATAGAGTGAGATAGAGAGAGACAGTGATATAAGTTGAGATAGAGCGAGGTATAGAGAATTAAATGGGTTTGATAAAGAGATATATAGATGTATAGAGCTATATAGAGATTTATATATAGAAGAGATAGAGATAGTGGGAGTTATATATGTATCTATGTAGATATAAAGAGATAAATAGAGATAGAGAGATACATATATAAATATATAGATGTAGATAGAGATAAATATATATTTAGATGATTTTTATATGTGTAACTGCTTCAAACATATTAAAAAAACAAAACTGAATGAGGCATTGAAATGCATGCCGAGTATTAGCTAGATAATGGAATCTTTTTAATATTATTAATCTCTTATTTTTAAGCTTTTTTCTATAGTGATTTATAGAGTCTAGACTACATACAGACCACCAATTTTTTTTTAGATATATACAGGTAAATAACTATACACTGGCAGAACAACGTCTGTCGGGATCTGAAAGTGATATAAATTATTTTGCACACTTGACATTCAAATTAAGAAGACAATAATTACTGTCTACATCTGATTTCTAAAAGGTCCCCTTCACCCTGTGTTCAGCCCGGGCAACGCCGGGTACTACAGCTAGTAGGTATATAAATTTTTAATTATATATCACGTTGCATCAGAATCTTCTTTATCTAAAATAAACATGATCAGTGTGAAAAAATGTAAATATTTAATCACTAACGTTAGGTCGACTAACTATAAGTAACATGTATCATGTACACGTTATTTTTAATTAATTTAACCTCTTGAAACGGTTTGCATTCAAAAAAATTATTAAAAACCAAATTTATAACGCCGAACATTTTTATTTCTTAGAAAAAATAAAAATCATTATTATCAGAAAATTTCAAGTGTGGCTTTGATGAAAGAAAATCCACATAGGTATACGTTTGTCTGTAAATCTGTAAGGGGGTGCCTCCCATTTCAGGTGATGATTTTATATTTATATTAATCACTGATAAACTTTTAGACTTGTTCAATTGTTTAACTTTCACGAAATAAAATATACATACAGCGCATACTTTTTGCATAGGCAATTAGCTGTCAAAGTTACATTTTTAACGTTTTTGAGTTGTACAAATAAGGAGAATTTTATTTATTGCAGAACTGAAACTTTTTAGGTTTAACTGCAATACCACTGGCTAATTCATGATGTGGTTTGCATTTCCATCACAAAAACTCATTTATGTTTCTTGGCTGTCAAAATCGTAACAAATTTGAGAATTTTGAAATGCCAGGTAAAATAAATTAATATTTTCTGAAGGAAATTCAACCCATTTTTTGAAGTAGCCAGTGGCATTGCAGTTAAACCTAAAAAGTTTCAATTCTGCAAGAAATTAAATTATCCTTATTTGTACAACCAAAAACGTTAAAAATGTAACTTCGGCAGCTAATTATGCAAAAAGTATGGGCTGTATATATTTTTCATTTAGTGAAAGTTAAACAATTGAAAAAGTCTACAAGTTTATCTGTTATTAATGTAAATATAAAATCTTGACCTGAAATGGGAGGCACCCCTTAAGGTATATTTGTTCTAAGAATATACTTCATTGAAAGTGGTATTATTTCGTTACCAAGTGAAACACAACCTGATTCAATTTGCAAAACTGGCAGTAAAATATTAATTTAATTAATTATTTTCTACAGCCCATTAATTAGGTAACGATAATTATATTAATATACCCTATAATTTTGCGATATTTTATTGTTTCAAGCTAGACTTCAAAATCCCATAGATACTTGACCACTGGTAATTAGTTTATTGACGGCCATGACATGTACAACTTGTTCTAGTATTCCACTCGGTCACACTGATTGAAGCAACGATAGTGATGTATGTTTACTATTGGTTCCTACAACAGTAGGTCGAGTGCCGGGCGAGCGAAGCTTCAGTGACATTCATGAAAATTGTGTGTACTTGTATGCCGTCTATCTTAGTATCGCTTTGTAACGCAAATTGTTAATATTAGATTCCAACACTGCAAGGAACATGTGAAAAGCTCACTACTCTGTGTAAACACAATATTTAATATACTAATTACAAAAATTCATTAGTTACTAATTTTACACCCGTAACTAAGTTACATGCAAAGGTGTTTGGGCGTGTGACCTTAATTTCAACTTCCATTCGCAGTCAAACAATCACTATTCATTAGTTACACAATCAAATAGTTATGTAGTATATCTGCCCGGTGTCTGTATGTTGAGAATAATACACTGTTCTAGCATTTTTAATAATTTTTAATCATGTATTTAAGGATTTTCGCGGAAGTGTCCTGCTATCTGAAATAATTTGTATGTTTCGAAATATTATTTCGGGTTTTAAATTTAGCGACTTGGCACATAAATCTGTAAGTCCGATGTTCTAATCCAAGACAAATTATACTACGAATAACTTATGTAATTATTTTAATACGGGATTCATTACTTATTTTGTCTCACATAAACAAATAAATTTAATTTGCTGGCTCACAGTAGTGAAAATATATTCAGTGAAAGTAATTTACGGATGTAAAAACACTTTCAAGAGTGTATTTTATTTGTTTAAGACAAAACAATGACTCGTGATATGAAATACCGATATTGAAATCACGAATAAACACGTCGTTACATAATAATAAATAAACACTTATTTTGTTATAAATCAGTTAGTTGTTTATGCTGATCATAGAGAAACAAAGCATTTATAGGCATATATAAACTACTTTCTGTAGTGACTCTTCCTAAAAATTAGTCGCCGTAACTGCACTGTATGACTGATAAAGATCCTGGCCATACGGAGTACCTTATTTGTTTGTTCATTTTTCTTGATACGTGATATTTGTATAAATAAGTATGACTACAAATATAAAGAACACAAGTCTAAAATAGTCAATGCAACAAATGCATTGGACTACATATTTTTAACATTAAAGAACTATCTTTATCATACCCTACTTTAAATTTAAAATAACTCATTTGCAGGTAGTGGAAGAATACGCGGTAATTGGTTATTTACGGATTTGGTAAATAAATAATAATTTATCTGTTAACTTATACAGTATAATAACAAACAGTTTATATTAAAAATCTATAAGGTTATCGCATAATTAGAAAACAATTTCATGAAATGAAATGGAAGAAACGTTTAAGCGTAATGTAGGACTCTTGTTAAGTTACTTAGTAATACGTTTTCATAACTGTATGAATACGAATTTAGTACAGCATACTCCTTACGTCATGTTAATTTAATGTGGGTTAAGGTAATTTTTGAAAAACCTTGACGATAAAATTTTATTTTAAATTTACAATGTAAGTTTTAATAGTTCAAAGTGAGGTCTACAACAAAAAATAAACACACAGAAGTACAAATGTATACCGTACAGTGTTATCCTATCCATTAAAGGGTAACGCCTAAAAAACGTGAAGTGAGTCGTATTACGATAAAAATAATTTATTTATTACAATAAATGTTGCTTTCATTTTGTATTTTTTTCGATTATATTTACTTGCATAATCTAAGTCTATTTACACGTAATTTCTCCATATAGTGTGAATATACATTCCATTTATTTCGTCAAAGAAAATACTAATAAGTGTAACTTACGCGAAAATGATTTCTAGTTTTGGGGGCATTCAAAAGATTGTCTGCCCAGCGAAAATCATACCGCAATTGTTTCCTTAAAACCAACATCCTTCTTCTCCCAGGTGTTTATTATTTTCATTATACTACAAATAAATTACCGGTATGCGTAAAACAATTTGTACGGCAATGTAAAATTATGCTGTATGCACTAATATATAGGTAAAATAAAATCCACTTACCTTGCAGAAGTTACATGTTCACTGATGTACTTTCGTCGAAAAATTCTTCTGGAGTGCTAATACGTTCACCAGTCACTGCTTCAAATATACTACTGACGCCAAACCTCTTCACGCAGGACTGCCGGATGGGCAAGATGGTCATAAAATCGCTTATGATCCTTCCCGTTTCCTGTTGACCGGCTGAAAACGGCACGCACCGCTTTTACAACATGGCATAAAATGTTTCCCCGACCGCCTTCAAAGCAAAGATACATCTGTCCAGGGAAAAAAAAATATTATTGCGGTATTTTCAAAGAAGGGCAATGTATCCGAAAAATTATCTCCAAAAAGGTAAAGTTTCTAGAAGATAATGCTGGAACATTAAAACATTCAAAAATACAGGTTCTCACTCTCTCTCTCACTCTCTCACTCTCTCTCACTCTCTCACTCTCTCACTCTCTCTCTCACTCTCTCACTCTCTCACTCTCTCTCACTCTCACTCTCTCACTCTCTCACTCTCTCTCTCTCTCTCTCTCTTTCTCTCTCTCTCTAAGATGATGAAAACAATGAACTAAAAGAATCTCGGTTTCTCGGTTATCAAACTTGAAACCATATACATACATGTCTGCAGTAGCGCGGCGTGACCGCGCGTCTCCACATATCACAGCCAGCGAACCGCCTTCCCCCTGCCCTTCATCCAAACAACCTACCTCGGCGCTGATACCCTGCACCTGCTGAGTGTCACCGACATGCACCCCGCGCCTCCCCTCGAAAAGTTTCTCCGGCGCTATCTGCTGTCTGGATACTTCTGTAGAAGCCGACTCTTCCAGATTGATGTGTCTCAAACTGGCAGTGCCTTTGTGATCTGCCTCGCGCTTTCTGAACATCTTCCCAGGCAGCTGTTGTTCGGCCTCTGGTAAGACCGCTCCCAAAGATTACTCGGTGGTTGCAATCTCTAACGGGTAGAAATCATGTTGCAATTTTGGAGCACTAACGACCAAATTTCGGCACTATTGGGTTATAAGTAAGGTTACCTAGAAATAGAAGCTTTACTAAGTGTATATATATATATATATATATATATATGTGTGTGTGTGTGTGTGTGTGATTTTAAGATTTTATCTTCATGTCATTTTGAGAATATCATGTAGGATTAGACATACCGCTCTTGGAACATTCTGTGTACGCCATTTAAATATGTCGAAACATTTTATGAATTGTTCTTTCACACAGACTAACCCCAAATTTGTAAATTATATTCAGGCGATATCGAGGTACTTAATCACGGGCTTGTTGTGTTCCATGTTCATCTACTATGTTTCTGCAATAAAATTAATATTTTCTCAGAACAGTAGCCCTAATATACTTTACTTTATGTCAACTTTTGTAATTTAAAGTATATACATATAAATAAATTATTTTGAATTAAAAATGGATATATAAAATGTATTTGTGTACGTTCATTTTATTTTATATATCGAATCAATTTTTGTCACAAAATGAGTAACGGCTTGTTTCCCATATATGTGACATGTAGGTATAACAACTGGCGATAGAGAAGATGGGATAAATTATATTTTGTAGAATGAACTGTGGTGAGACATTGTTGACTTTCCAAATTTGTGCAGTGTTGTTAAGATTTTATTTAAATTTTATTTAAGCAAATAGGAAAAGTATGTTCCGGAGCAACATGAGACTGAGGATTATTGAAATCAGCTGGTGGTCGTGTTGGAATTGCAGAAATGGCCACTAAATTATACATATCCGCATCATACATTAGACTAATCGTGAGCAAATATTAATGAATTTCGCACATCTATTAATGATATATGCCTATAAATATCCGAAATTTTGCATAATTTTATGTACTGTTTTACGATTATTCCATATATTCCTAAAAATTTCCCTAATTACCCTTTAAAAAATATATCTAAATATCACTTAATCATCATGAAAATCCACAAAAAGATACAATTAAAAAATTAGCCATAAATTCATTCAATCTGTATTAACACATGCTTTTTAAACTTCAAAGCCATCTATCCATCAGTTATTTGGTTATTATTTAACTTTACAAGTATTTCGAAACAAATATGTAAGCATTTTTGTAATTAACATCTGCGTATTAAATTTGAAGGGCTTCAGTGTTTTGGTTAAGAAATTATGCATGTGTACGATTATAGAGCATGTTGTGTAAAAATGGTTTATTAATGCATGAGTGTATGTGTAACTGGGCCTTGCATATTAATTTTTTAAAGGGCATAAATGTTTTGGTTACGAAATTAGGATAGGGTATGCTTTTAGAGCAACTTGTGTTAAAATGGACGATTTTTGTGTAGGTGTATTTGTAATGGACATCTGCGTAGGAAATTTGAAGGGCGTAAGTCGTTCAGTTACGAAATGAAGCATGTTGTTATAAAATAGATGATTTGCACATATATTTATGTTGTTCAGCCAATAAATGTGTATTTTGGAGGACGTAAGACCTTTGGTTACAAAATTAATCATAGGTATGATTATAAAGCGAAATAATAACAAAAGGACGTAACTGTGTAAGCATACTGGTAACAGATGATTTTTTTTTGCGTCTGAGCGTTTTCATCGTGAAGTTGTGGCTTCTTTTTGGCCTTTTTCTGTGGCTTTTCAGGATTTAAAAAAATAGGATACGTAATTGCTTTGTGACTCTTATTTTAAAAAAAGGACATTAGGAATATTTCTAGGGAAATATGGGAATACTTTAAATTTTTCGAAAATTATATCACTGTGTGCCATTTTGCTGTCAAAAAACGTTCCCGAAAGTGCTGATGTTTATTAAAAATTCTAGGACCCCAATACTCTTAAAACACCAAATGTATTTATGTGAAGTTATATTACACAATTGTATTTTAATAACAACATTTGTAAATATGATATCGAAACTGTGGTGTCCTCTGTGAAGTAGTATAGTGTATAGATATAAAATAAAAAAATATTAAAGTTAATTCTGTGACCTGATGTTGGACAATTTCTTTTATTTTAAATAGAATTTATTTTTATTTTCGTTCCCTTAACTAAGCTGTTCTATGTATAAAAGAATATATATATGTATATACATATGTTTTTGCTCAAAAAGAAATTTATAACGTGTAAATTACGAACATAAAATCTTAATATTATATTTTAATACCTAGTAATGAATGGTTAAAACTTAATTTCCTAACTTCTGCGACTAATGGTTTGGGATGTATATAATAACTGTATGAGTCCGACAGTCGGTTAAACGTTTGAATTAATACACGTAAAATTTTATTTTAAAAAATCCAAGGGAGTTTTGACACAAGGTAAGTACTTATAGCTGGCAACACTGATATATTACCTTTAAATAAATATACAAAGTTACAACAGTTGCCCCTAATCAATATTTTCTTTCATTTACAGTAATTATATTAGATAGTTTTGGGTCGCATTTTTATTACAACATAATCGGCCATAAAAGTTGCAATTTTGGAACACTAACTACCATATACGGCAGTAACCAGCACTAAGGTAGCACTAACGAATGCATTCATTGAAGTTTACGTATTGTGCTTTTTCCTTGACGTCAAGCCAGCCCGGATCACTAAATCGGCCATAAAAGTCGCAATTTTGGAGCACTAACCACCAAATTGACTAACCAGCACTAACGTAGCACTAACGAAAGCAATTATTGAATTTTTCATATTGTGATTTTTCCTATGTTTCCGGGCCAACTTGACGTCAAGCCAGCCCGGATCACTAAATCGGCCATAAAAGTTGCAATTTTGGAGCATTAACGACCACATTTTGGCACTAACCAGCACTAACGTAGCACTAACGAATGCATTCATTGAATTTTCCGTATTGTGCTTTTCCTATGTTTCCGGGCCAGCTTGACGTCAAGCCAGCCCGGATCACTAAATCGGCCATAAAAGTCGCAATTTTGGAGCACTAACCACCAAATTTTTGCACTAACCAGCACTAACGTAGCACTAACGAATGCATTCATTGAATTTTCCGTATTGTGCTTTTTCCTATGTTTCCGGGCTAGCTTGACGTCAAGCCAGCCCGGATCACTAAATCGGCCATAAAAGTCGCAATTTTGGAGCACTAACCACCAAATTTTTGCACTAACCAGCACTAACGTAGCACTAACGAATGCATTTATTGAATTTTTCATATTGTGCTTTTTCCTATGTTTCCGGGCCAGCTTGACGTCAAGCCAGCCCGGATCACTAAATCGGCCATAAAAGTTGAAATTTTGGAGCATTAACGACCACATTTTGGCACTAACCAGCACTAACGTAGCACTAACGAATGCATTCATTGAATTTTCCGTATTGTGCTTTTTCCTATGTTTCCGGGCCAGCTTGACGTCAAGCCAGCCCGGATCACTAAATCGGCCATAAAAGTCGCAATTTTGGAGCACTAACCACCAAATTTTTGCACTAACCAGCACTAACGTAGCACTAACGAATGCATTCATTGAATTTTCCGTATTGTGCTTTTTCCTATGTTTCCGGGCTAGTTTGACGTCAAGCCAGCCTGGATCACTAAATCGGCCATAAAAGTCGCAATTTTGGAGCACTAACCACCAAATTTTTGCACTAACCAGCACTAACGTAGCACTAACGAATGCATTTATTGAATTTTTCATATTGTGCTTTTTCCTATGTTTCCGGGCCAGCTTGACGTCAAGCCAGCCCGGATCACTAAATCGGCCATAAAAGTCGCAATTTTGGAGCACTAACCACCAAATTTTTGCACTAACCAGCACTAACGTAGCACTAACGAATGCATTCATTGAATTTTCCGTATTGTGCTTTTTCCTATGTTTCCGGGCTAGCTTGACGTCAAGCCAGCCCGGATCACTAAATTGGCCATAAAAGTCGCAATTTTGGAGCACTAACCACCAAATTTTTGCACTAACCAGCACTAACGTAGCACTAACGAATGCATTCATTGAATAATCCGTATTGTGCTTTTTCCTATGTTTCCGGGCTAGCTTGACGTCAAGCCAGCCCGGATCACTAAATCGGCCATAAAAGTCGCAATTTTGGAGCACTAACCACCAAATTTTTGCACTAACCAGCACTAACGTAGCACTAACGAATGCATTTATTGAATTTTTCATATTGTGCTTTTTCCTATGTTTCCGGGCCAGCTTGACGTCAAGCCAGCCCGGATCACTAAATCGGCCTTAAAAGTTGCAATTTTGGAGCACTAACGACCAAATTTCGGCACTAACCAGCACTAACGTAGCACTAACGAATTTTGGAAAAAAATTATTCCCGACGAAATATGACCGGGCCCACTTGACGGACATAGTGGCGAGCGGTGAATTTATTCTGCGGCTTCTCTAGAAGAGAACTTGCCCCGATTCAACCTTTGACTGTACAACTGTACAGCTGTACAACAGCGAGGCGTCCAGCTGCCCCGCCAGCACAATGGGCCGGCGGCGCCATTGTCGGCGGACCGCGCCCGGCTGCTGAGTCCCCCTCCCCCTCCAGCCCTGCTCGTGTCCAGGCGGCGGGCGGGTCCGCACACGCCCTGCGCGCCAAAACTACACGCCAAACAAAAGAATCACGCGCATAGAAAACGAGCGTCTTTTGTCGGTTATTTTTAACTTGTACGGGAAGCCTACGGTTCGTTGACCCCCTCCCGATCATTTCCGGACATATCCGAAGTTCGCCGTTCGCTCGTGCAACTGTGCATTCGAAATAAAATTTTGAAAATAATCAAAGGTTTTTGCAAGATTTCATACGTGCATGTGATATCAGAAAATTTAATATGTCGCTCACATAACCTTATTTATTTTGGCGACGATTGCCTAGAAGAAGTAGTGGAGTCGGGACGAGCGAGTGAGGCTCGCCGGGCGCGTGTGACTCGCGAGTCCTCGGGGGCGGCGCGGCGCTGAGCTTGTTCGGCTGCACTAGCTGCCACATGCTCTTGCTTCCTTTAAAGCAACACAGCGGGCAAATGAGAAACGTGTGTATATACTGTAAAATATTTTCTTAGTGAAAAATTTAAAAAAATTGGTTGTCTGTACAGTCGGTTTACGGACGATAGTTTAACGTGACAACGTCATAACAAAACATTGATGATATGATTGCATACTTTTATGAATAAAATTCAATCATTTTTATTTTAATAATAAAATAATAAATACTTGAAATTATACTAGTAATCAGATTTTTAAAATGCAAGAATAATTAACCTTTATTGTCGAAATTGTTGTTGTAATAAGCAATGAAAACCACATTAACTTTTCACTTTACTTTATAAACAGTTGACGAAACAGTTCACGTGTAGATGACTTGTAATAATTTTAAAAACTGGCGTTTAGCTATAAATTTTAAATATAATTATGAACAAGTTTTCATATAAATAGACTGTAATCAAATATCTATCATCAATTATATGAATCACCATAATTTTTTAGTCAATTGTAACATAACCTTTTATTACCGCACTCGCCGACAGCGTAACGGAACACAGCTTAACGGAACAATGAGCGTAACGGGACCCAGCGTAACGGAACAATGAGCGTAACGGTAAACAGCGTAACGAAACAATATGCGTAACGGGACACTTTTTCGTGCGTGCAGCTGGCGTTCATAGATTTATTAGACGTTGTCACGTCAAAAATTAAAACCATTCTTTTTATTATAATTAAAAATTCCAACATTAAATCAGCCTTAATATTAAACATCACTTGACAAGTGCTAATAATTTATTTTTATTATTTAGGCAATACCCACTAGTGGTATACATATTATGCTCCTAATGCAAACGTTTTATAGTAATAGCAGCTAATGTCTTATTTAAGTATGATACTGCACTATTTTCATGACAAAAAATTATTGTTACTTTAAATATAAGTTTTAAACTAACGCACTAATTATGGATACCTCATATTAAAAAGAAATTTTAATTTGTCCTCAAAAACCTTTCATTATGGCGAAGAAAACGTTTTATATTTTGGAGTCGCGCAGAACAGTTACTTAGAGCGCTACTGTCACTAAGGTAATGCGTGTAATATAAGTGCAAGTTTACTATTCGTGTCTTCGGTTCCATCCCTCTTTTCAACACGAGAAACATGAACACGTTTCAGGTACCCAAATTTCATACATATATTTATAAGCACTTTTTTACCTACATGGCACGTAAGATAAAAGGAAATACCTATAAGTGAGATAAAAAAATTATTCACTTATCTCATTCAGGGAAAGATAATTTCAAGTCCTTCCTACTGAAACACCAGTTAAATGTTAAAGTTGTTGATGTAATTTTAAATAGATATTTTTATTGAATTGCATTAAAGTGTTTAAACTAATATTTAATATTTTAGTATTTGTTTTGATTGCGTGATGTATTAATATTGCTGATATATTGTAACGTTACACCAGCAAGACAGCCAAGGGATGAATTCAACCGGGAACAAGTAAATACGTAAAAATAATTGTGAGTGGAGTCTACGCGCGACAGAAGTGAAAAATCTTGCTTATTATAATATTAGGTGTTGGAAAAATAAATCTCTTTGGCTGAGGTGGCAGATACAAAAAATGAAAATATGAGATCTTTAATTTATGCTACTGCGTAAGTATGCGAGTGTGAATGTATGCTAGTATGAAGCGTGATTTCTACCTCTCCCCTGCTGATCATTTCCCTCCCGGTTACCCCTCCACGTACCTAACTATTCCCCTTTTCTGCCAGTTCCTCCACCACATACCTAACTGTTCTCCTCATGCGATCGGAATTTTTGTAACGCTCAAAAATTGTAGACCCTCAGCAAAGAGGTTTCACTTCAAAAACAACATTAGTGGGCCCCCACCGAACATGCTCGCTCTCTGGCGCTGGGACCACAGCCGGGCGGGTGGCGCGGTGGCGCGGTGGCGCGGTGGCGCGGTGGCGCGGTGAAGAGTGACCGCGAAGAGCCAGTGGCGCGGTGGCGCGGTGAAGAGTGACCGCAAAGAGCCAGTGGCGCGGTGGCGTGGCACGGGGCCTCGCCCGGGAGAGAGGGGAGGTGGATGGTCCGGTGATCCCAACTGGATAGCCACACGGAAATTCTGCAGAATTATTCAGCATCAAGTAAGCACTCACATGCGTGCATGCTTTTGCGAATTATCCCATTGGATCGCAAACTAGTAACAAACCAATAGCATTCACTGGTGTAACCACATCACTTACATGGTGGCCGGCCGCATGAAACATATTAAACATATTGAGGATAATGTTTGGCTTTTTACGTCTGCAAAGGAACCCTTCTGGGTTTGCCAGCAGTGGGAGCAAGAGCGCTTTGTCGTCATTTTTGCCAGTTTCTCAGCTGTTCTCGGCGAAAAGGCGAGTCTTATAAGTACAACTGTGTTGCTGCTGGACTTCAGCTATAAGATATTTAAGTTAAGTAAAGATTGGTATAGAAAAGGAAACAATTTTTAAATACCAACAATAACCCTGATAAACGTTTCTTAATATTTATGAAAAATATAGCATATAGCTGTTTGTAAAATGAATGGAATAACGGGGAAAACAACAGCAGCCAGGAAGCAGCGAGAGCTGGCGAGGGAGGCGGACCTCACATATCTGAGGTTCAGCTGGAGACTGGTGGACCTGGAGACAGAGGGCTGCGATGTGACATGAGGCTACATGACAGCCTGAGATTGCCGTCGGAGCTAGGGACGGGAGGGGACTGGTTGTCATGCTGTAGTTCCTTCGAGGTGCTTGCTGGGAACAATGGACCGCTGTCACAAGAGTTCTTTATGATGTCGCGCACAGGCTTAAGGAAAAGGCCGACGAGAAGAAAAATATAGTAATACGTTTGTCTTTATCCATTGTTGCTAGCTACATGTTTGAGATGTCGTCTGTTGAATGTATTAAAAATGCGAAGAGCCTTTTCACTCAAATGCGTAGTATAATTTTAAATATACGTCACAGAAAACGAATCCACATGTTCGACGTAAATTGCTTCCACACTTTAAAGATAAGCGACTGCCTAATGTGGGTAAGATCTCGTTGTAAGGGTCACTAGACAAGAACACACACCACACACCTGGATATCAAGGAAGTAATGGTCCCAGCATTGGCCTGGGGTGGTCTCGGAAACCATGGAAAACCAATATCAAGATGTCCAGACCAGGCTTCGAAACCTGGACATATTTGACTAGTTTGAGGCCGAAACGCTACCGAGCGATAAGGGCGATACCAGCACGCACAACAAGTGCATCTTCACCTCTACTCGTGAAGCATTGCAATAACGTTCAGTATTTTACTCGTGTTGTGTGCAACTATGGGACTTTAACGAAATGACACTCTAAATGTACTGCTTGTGGTAAATGATACATGTTTGTTCTGTGTATCAATAGTAAAGTGATATTTTAAAATATCAAGATTTTTTAAAAGCCAGAATTAAAATTAGGCTATTCTGAAATTTTGCAAAAAAAAAAAATAATTTTTATAATTCTGATTGCCCCATATTTGCCACAGAGAGCAGTGTCAGATAGACTTTGTTGTGGGGGTTATTATAAACAATTATTCACATCGTGAATTGGTGACGTTATACAATACATATATCAGTAACTTTTACGCTAGTTTTCAAATTAAGGCATGCAATATTTAAATATAAATATTTATTATCATACGTTTTAAATAAGACAAATAGTATTTTATTACTTCTTTTTTTCCAGCGAACTTAACTAAGTGTAGCGAAACCAAGGTACTTAATAAAAGTTTATTAAGTTGCATTTATGAGAGTTTTTAAAAACATAGCGGTATTCAGTTAATCGCACACATTCCATAGTTGTGAGTTCTACGTTTCGCGTTCAAAGTTGCTGTGTTTATATTGCAAAAAAAAATGTAATTGGTTTCACGTTTAACATACGGCATTACTCATTATTTAAGAGCATTGAGTTGGTAATCAAATTTTTTGAACCTAATATGGTAGATCCCTTGACGTAAATCTTGCATTCTTATGGTATCTAAAATCTTCATATTAGGTAACCAGTGAAAGTATTTATGCAGATGAGAATATAAAAGCCAGGACATGGCCAATAAGGAAGACCAAACTCAGAAATACTTCTAGGGTTCTGAAATGTGGCAATGGTTGAAAATAAAAATAAAAAACGATTATCTAATATCCAGTAAAAAGACCCTGAGAGTCTGCAGTACAAGAGATATAAGTGATTCAACAACGATGGGGCTTTTAACGAGAAAAAAGGAAAAAAAAAAACTAATAATAAAATCGAAAAAAAAACTTTGATATGATTTGGAAGAGCTTGACACTGCAGCGCTACGCGCAGAGCTCAAGGCATCGGGCTCTCCAAGGTTAGAGTGCACTCGAGGAGCTCATAAATGTACGTCATGCCGGGTGTTGGGATCGAGTTCACGACCTGCCACATGAGCCTACCTCATGAGCCTGCCTCATGAGAATTCTTCATGAGAATGCGTCATGAACCTGCCTCATGAGAAGAATGCTTCATGAACCTGCCTCATGAGAATGCTTCATGAGAATGCCACATGAGCCTGCCTCATGAGAATGCCTCATGAACCTGCCTCTTGAGAATGCCTCATGAGCCTCCCACATGAGCCTGCCACATGAGCGCGACTGTCGGCGCTCACTGCCACCGAGGACCTTCCCAGGAAGCCAGTGAGCATGGAACTGCCTGACAAAGATGTCTGACAATAAAGGAAGATAATGTTACAGAAAGAAGCAGAACCAAGACAAGAATCTTCCAACAGGACAACAGGTAAACTTTAAACGGACTAAACATCAAAATTATGAGAAAAAAATGCTAATAACAAATAGGCTAAGGGGGAGAGTGTAACCCCATGGCCATGCTCCGGAGGGACAGAAAAAAAAACACATATTTCCAACCATATTCAGGCTATTAAAAAATTTTATTCCGTTAAATTTCAAAATTGGGCTTCATGAAAGAATAGTTTCCAATATAGTGGAGTGCCTGAAGTTAATAGTGACCCAGTGCTACTGACAGTTTTCATTGTGAAATAAATTTCGTCAAGTATTGAATCTATTCTTGGGAATGACTAAAACTGTAATAATATATACTGTAAACTGATAATATTTGTATAATATTTCAAAATATCTCAATGTAATATCGACCTTAACAAAGGCAAAATTACACTTTTAAACGTTTAAAAATTGTTATGGCATAAATACTTTTGAATCCATAATGGCGCCTTTCGGTCCCATCTCTCTTCCTTACGGACTTAGCGACGGAGCGTCGTAGATGACGCGGCTTTTGCAAGAGGTGGGGATAAAACACCAGTAGTCGACCAAACGTTTTATTTCGCATAACATCCTATTAGAAATTATTTAGCAGCATATATGTTATTATATAAGTTTTCCAAACACCTGTTATTTTGTCTGCTCCCTGCATTTCAACTTCATTTTCGATCTCGTCATCATCGTGGATGTGTTTTGCTGCAAGCCTCTTCTTCATTTGCTCTGAGAAACGTATGACGTAGCGCACTCCTAATCTCCAAGACTGCAAGTTAGTGCAGCCGCTGTGGACACGCGCCTCTAGAACCAGACCGGGCGTAGCTTCCCTGCTGCACCGAGTGTGGTTCAAGAGGGGGGAGCGAGAGTACAGTCATGGAAGCCAGTGAAGCCAATGACGCCGAAACACGCGCTAAACAATGCCTTTCGCCTACACGGGTTATTTTTACACCTTGTACAAGCCTTGGGTGACGATTCACGTCTCGCGGTCAGACACATTGCGTGAGTTATTCAACTATAAAAACACACACATACCTAGAAAGTGACCTAGAAACTGCCCCTCCTCTCTTAGCAAAGCTGTCCCGCGGTCGGGAAGTACGTCCCTCGCTCGGCCCAGTGCGGGCGAATTGGAGCGGTAGCTAGTTTCTTCCAGATCAAGTGTTGACGTGATCGCTGTCGATACATATTCAGAGTGGATTCTTGATAGAGTTGCATTGTGCACTCTAACAAAAGGCTGTGGAAGGAATGTAGAGCCGAATGAGCGCTGCTGTAGCTTCGGCGGCGGCGGCAGGAACGACGTGGAGGTTGTGGCCGGTGAGCCCCTCCCGCACTGTTGGCAAGCATAGTTCATATGCGTACTTTTCAACGAAGAATTCACTTCAAAGAAACCAACAGTTGTTCGTAATTTTATAAAGCTGAATCTTCGTAAAAACTAGGCCGTGTTTCGACTTTACATTTATGTTTTTAGGGTAAACACACTAGTTGAAGAAATGAGTTTTTTTGTAGGAGTCAACAATTTTTTTGAATGTTTAGCTGGTATACCAAGATTATTTAGGTGGATTCATGTTTAAAATTAATAAACTTAGTACCAGTAAATTTACTAAGATATTGTTAATTTTACGAAGATGATAGTAAATGAATGAAGATAATGGTAAATTTACGAAAATAATGGTAAATTGACGAAGACCCCTAGATAGTTTGACCACCGTTCTTCGTAATTTTAAGGTGAGGATTTTTAACAGTGTACGAGCTCAACTGAAGTATGTATGCTAAGGTCCCCGCCTACCTCGACATGTTTACGATGCGCAGAGCTTCAGAACAAAGCACACCATTTGAAAACTTCTCAATATATCCGAGCAAGATATACGAACACGCTGAGGGCAGATGGGTAGTTCTGTTCCAAATTTAGATTTCAAACTGTTGTTTTAGGCAAGTGGAAATGGCTAAAAGTTTGTTTCAGAGTTATTTTCACACATTAAACCCCCGGAACAGACTCTTGAAAGCACCCGAGATCCTTGAATTACAGCTTTATATTAATTTCTCTGCCATCTAGTATAATGGTTACCGCTCAAATCTTACAGTTGCCCAATGCACGACGAGAAGACTGCACACCAGACCACAACCTTGCGCTTAGAGGCGATACCGTGCTAGAAGCACAAGTGGGCTTCACAGTTATCATCCCGCCTCACTAACTGCTGCTTATCGAGTAACGAATAAGTATTCTCCAAAAATACGGAGCTGAGTAAATCATCATCCACAGCATTACCTACCGAAGTTGAAAGTCTTATCCTTAGCGTGTCTCATCTTAGTTTGCGGTGTGCATTTACTCTCTGTTTCCAATTAACCATTCCTGCCATTAGCGCTAGCCTTGCATCAATGTGCTCTGTTGCAAGATATACACCATAGAGCAAAAATTTTCTAGACACAACTATGTAATTTAATGAAAATTGTTTAAAATGTATCTGAAACATTGTATATTGTAAGGTAAAATTTGAAAAGGGGATAACAGAAATACAATTTTCTGTTGGATTTCATGATGAGCATTATCTGATAAAATTTTATTTATATTTCTAAGGAAGAGTAATTTAAAGACGCCATGTTGGTGTACGGTTACATGGTACCGCGTACAGAAACATATAAAATATGTATTAATTGTGTTATTATTATTTATGTCTTCTTTATTATTATTAATGTTACGATGTTGTTTAACACTTCTATATAAGATACTGTGACCATCAAACTACGGAACTGTCATGCTACAGCCTAGCATCTATAAACATTGAACTGACCATAATACCATCAAACCTAACCTGATTTAATATTTATATAATTGTTGTAACTTCACTTCTGTTACTTCTTGTATTTTTCTCACCACAGATATTTTATGTTTAATAGTTTTACACTTTGTTTAGATGTGATTGTTAATCACCTACATTATTTTACCTGTTCTTGGCTGCAGTGTTTACAGCCGCAGGCTATCTTGGATAATAGCATACCGCCGTGGGCGGAAATGCGTCCGTGAATTATGTCATGTAGAAGGAAGTTAGAAAAGGCGTCTCTTCGTCAGGGCCTATCCCGACGCCGGCCTTATATAAATTGTTATATTTTACATAATCTTGTAAAATACTGTAAATTCAGTGTATTGAAACTAATTTGTATTGTTGTAACTACGACCGTGAGCGTTTGCAACGAGATCCGGCGGCAAAGAGATAAGTTATCTACAAATTAGATTGAGGCTTATGCTATAAGCTGAAAGTAGCAACTTTTGAGCTTGGTAGCGTCCCTAGTACGGACTTTTACGCGATTGTACGGTTGAATATTATAATTATTTCAAAGTCAGTCACACATACTTTGGACATTTTAAACATATGATTGTACATTATTGCAAATTTAAATTATTATTTCAGCGTTATTTACAGTGTAATTCTACTCAGTGGTCCTATTGCAGAACTCATGCAAACCCTGAGCTATAGCCGAGGTAAAAACATTATCTATTGAATACATATTTATTTATTTCACGTATATTTTAACTAAACTGAGCTACGGTAATTTACGTAATTTGAAGAATTTGACCACTAAACTGTCTCTCGTACACGAACTTTTGGTAAAGGATATTTTTAATTTAACGAACTTTTGTGTTGACTATAAATCTGTGCCTACATATATCCGGAATTTTTAACCAGATAAACATTACCAGGAAAGCCACAATAAACAATATCAATTCAGAATTTTGTCACTATCAACCTGCAAAATATATCCCTACTCATAATAAAACATTTAATCACAGAGTATTGCAATTGAACTGTTATTGTTTTGTGTATTTATTTGTTTAGAGTTAGTATTGTTAAGTGCATTTGTTATCGTTGTGTGTTTTTCTTTGGTTATTAAACTGTGTTGTGTTTCTATTGCAAGACACATACGTTCTGATCATTACACTTAACTATTATTATTTTAATTCATCTTTTTATTTACTTATTCAACTCCACGCAACCCATATAATAGACCTTTGGTTAGTATAGCAACGGCGCCCAATTCACTACAATACTATTTATTCAGCTATACTACACCCATAGGGAAATTGATAACACTACAAGAGGCATATACATAGTGGTAGGTGTATCTACATCATACTGTATAGACACCACATACACATAAATACTACATACAGCAAAGAGTCGTCATAACTGTGGAGCTGTGCAAGACTCAACAGTATAGTATTGACATAGCATACCATTGGATTCAACATTTTTTGTCAAAATGTTTTCAAATAATTTAATATTAAAGTTTTTTGCTCCTTTGAGCATATCACAATATTATATATATATAATGATTGACAGCTACAAATAGTTTCTACTGTGGAATAAAAATTGTTGTTTACAATTGCATATTTTGCAAGACTATCAATAGAAAATTATTTATGGCCTTAGAAAAATATAAAAAATAGTTATATTAAATATAAAAAAATATTATAGTTAACATGGTACAGAAAATAAGATTTTTAATGTTAACAAGCTGGGTATGAATCTGGCAACAGTGGTCTCCATGTACTGCAATCTAAATGAGAGACAGACTATCTACGGCAAAGAATCGGAGAGTAACGGAGTATATCATTTCATACTCTGAGAATAAGAAATACCTACTATAAAAGTACCTTAATTATTAAGACACAAATGAACTTATTCTGTTGAAGAAATTTTCTTTGATCCACAGTTATATTTGTCTAATTCAAAGGAATTCGATACCTGCCTGAAGGCACCAGCCGGGCTCGCAGTTCGCCGTGTTTCGGGAGGTTTGCCGCGGGGATGACGTAACAGACAATAACAACTCGCGAGCCCTTCTAGGAATGTCCCCACCTTCGTCCTGCCCCTGCCCCGCCCCCCCTGCTTGGCTGTTGCTGCGGGCAGGTCCTTTGTGGGAGGGCAGGTATGTCTCTGGCAGTCCGTCCTGCCCGGGCAGGAACAGCTTGCGGTCGTCCTGAGAGGTGAGTGCTCTCGCTGCCCTGTTCCCTCACTCAGGCTTGCCACGCCAGGAGCAATCATCTTGCCAAACGACACGGCGTGATCACTCGTGTTATAGATTAACTGCAGTCATACCATTTATTCCTGTAGAATATCATTTTTAAAAGTTCCTTATGCCTGACTGGCAGGCAGTGTGCGATGTGAGTAGTATTAGCATGTCGTTTACCTTTCTCTAAGGCTGCAAGAGTCAACATCACTGTTTTTATTCACACAGTTGCTGGTTCCCCCGCGTTTGTGGGTAACTCCATGAAGTACGGGATGTGTGCGATTAAGTACACTGTTGAATAGTTGTACCTTAAATTAAAAAAAAATTAAAACACTCGCTACCTACGAATAATACAGACTTCCCGTAAATGTTCCATTATTTCCGTCAATGTACGGATGGTTTAACTCCTATGAAAATGTACTCACCAGAATCGTCGCGGGGTATGAAATAAATATAAATCTCCAAAAGAGATCATATAAAGGATTTTGTTTAAATGAGATTTATCGTTTTGGTCAGGTGACAGTACAACTTCACCCGGTAGTTGGTGGGTGCTAATACGACCGGCTTCACTGGGGAAATTATTGATTTTCATACCGAATTGCCAGAACCATTGAAGACCATTCAAACAAACTCTTATAATCAAAATTGATTCAGAAAACGCTAATAAAATTACTGCTTTTACTTACAGCAACAATAAATACAAAATATTTGAACATTAATTTTTTCTATAAAGTTTCCGAAATAAATTATTTTATGCCATATTATAATATCGACATCAGCCCTGAAATCTCTTTAAATATTTTCAACCGGAATTTAACATATTCCTACAAACATTCTGAAGATTAGCCTTTACGAAATCCTGCACTATCTTAAATGTGGTGCTGCGACACTCTTTGTTCATTCGTTTCGTTTTTACTTGCATCATCTTATGGTTTAACCGTGACGGCACAAGGCTGTCAATAGGTGCATCTAATAACAGCCTTCAGCTGACCCACCCGCCCGTTTCAAGGCTGAACTTCGATTGCCTGTCGTCAAAAGAAACTGGAAAACTTTATAGACTGACTGCCAATAAATTCGTGTTAAATAAAGAAAAAAAGTAGAATATTACGATGTATGATAATGCACAGAAAAGTTTAAAAACACAAGTTACCAGGGCATTAAGAAGTTTTGTTTGGTTAAAAAGTGATAAATTATAAAAATCGTCTGTCTAAAGTAAAAGCCCTTTATAATACTGAATTACATTAATAATCATTGTTTCTATTGTGCAGTTATTTAAGAGTTAAATAAGTAAAACAGGAGTTTACTCCATCTGTTTTTTGATATGAACATTTCGTTACAGAATATTTACATTTTTATTCAGACGTTGTGTAAAATGCAGCTATTGCTTATCATTTGAAATCCATGTTGCACCGTTTCTGTTAAAAGACCAGCCAGTCGGCACTGAGGTAGAGATGCAAATAGATATCGAATATATCGAACTATTCGATATTTTCTCTTCATATTATCGAAACGAGTAAATATTTTTGTAACTACGATATATTCAAACGATATTATAAAAGTATTCATATTCATGTAAATATTTTTTTTATTTTTTTATTTTAGATTTTTAAGGTTAGCAACACTAACTGGAAACCCTCTATATGTGTTTATGACTTCACTGGGAAGTGGGAACTGCCACTTTATGTGAAGCACAAGGGGAAAAACCTTTTCTTATGGTTTTTTTCTAAGTTTCTCGCCAAAAGCCTCGATGCATCACTCCTGGTTCCTGGGTCCTGGGCTGGCCTTTACTCTACTGTGTTCATCTCCTGCTAGTGCTGTGTTGTGGTGTGCTGTATAATCTAATGTGAATTGTGTGTGCATCATGAGCACCAGTAGAGTGTGGAAATATTTCAGAAAACTGGAAAAAGACAGTAAAAGTGTGAAGTGCAATTTATGTTTTAAAACATATCGCAGCTCAGGAACAACTACAAACTTATTTGCACATCTTAAAAGTAAGCATATTAATGCTTATAATGAATGTGTGCTGGAGAGTAAGAAGCTGAAGCAAACTGTTCTTTTAACAGAAGTAAGTTTTCAAATTATTGTTTGTTTAATATTGCGCCGAACAACTGATTTATACATCAATCTTGCATTGTTAAATTTTTTAAAATAATAATTTGTCATTGATTAGAATGAGTTTTGCATGCACATAATTTATTACAAATTTACAAATATGTACCTGGGATGTGTTACTTCAGTTATTTAGCGTACCTAGTACAGTTGCCTAAAATAAATGCTTTTTACTATGATTAAATTTTTCATTGTATTACAGTATATAGAAAAATCACCTCTTCATTCTTAGACATAATACACATTGTTCTTTACGCATTTTCTGTGACTTAGGCCTAACCCGGTACAACCATGAGGAAAAGTTTGATTTATGTTTATTTTACAGCGTATTTTCAGATCCTTAAAAAAATCATTACTATCGTCATATAGTTTAATCAAAATGCATAGATAGCATTTTATGGTGTTTTGTTTACTTCCTGCACCTGATATAAATAATGCATTTTAATTGAAAATATTTCATCAATCAGAAATGATGTTAAAATCATTTATTACAGCACCAACTGAACATGAGAAAGTTAGTTTCACTGTTCAAATATTTTTACTTTACCTTTAAGTAAAACATCGATACTTATTTTAGTCATCAAAGATGAAGAATTTATTATTTTTGGAAATTATTGAATAAAACTGAGTAATACAGCATATTTGTGCATTTATTTATGTAGTAGAAACATTTATCGTAAAATATTCATGTCGATATATCGAAATATCGATATTTTTTCCTAAATATTCGTGGTGAATATTTGAATAGTTTAAAAGTAATCGATATATTCATATTCGATATTTTCCGCCGATATTTGCATCTCTACACTGAGGCACGCACACAGTCGCGCCACAGCCACGAGTCACACGAGCATGGGCTCCGAACCTCGGGGTGCTCCGGGCCTAGCAGACCTCCCGCTGGCGCTTTTCATTTTTATTTTCCTTTTTGGTTCAGGTTTATATGCACATTAATGGGAAAAAGGAATAATAAGACGTCATTAGCATGTAATATCAAGTGCCGGCCATTACCGTTACGAGTTCAATTGAGTTTTCATAATTTCATTTTATTAAAAACTTCAAAATTTGTATTGGCTTGAATTGACGCGATTTCACAGGAATTTTATCGTTGGAATGAACAAAATCAACCGGAGTTTAATTTCTCAGGAAATTCCCTAAGATAAATTAGAAAAATTTGCCGAAATCTAAGTACCATATTGGCTTGAAAAGGTTGTTTTAAAGATTTTATTTTTCAAATTTACATTCGAGGTTTATTACATATCCCTCCTCCCTCGTCCACCGCGGGTGGCCCCTCTCGAAGTTATGAGGGCCACGCCAATACCAGGGACGCCACCGTCAGAACCACCTGCAGAGCGACCAGCAGTGCCCAGACAACAGAAACCTCCATACAAGGAAGTACTACGCCAACAAAACACAGTGTATGAAGCGAATCAGAATTACTTTCAAACATCTCAGGCACGTACACAATTCTGGCTACGAATTTTCAAGGTTCTCTTTCCTTATTACCACGTCAATTTGATCAAATAAATTCCTTCCTTCACTAACATTTTAAAACTTTCTAGGTGAAATTTACAAAAAAAATTACAGTTATATTTTTATTTTTTTCGTAATTCACGGACATGTCATCGTTCATTTGCCAGAAACTTGTTCATCTTACGGATACATGTGATTTACTTGTTCTTCAGCACGCATGATGTAGAGCAGCTGTCCGCGAACACAGGGCGGAGAAGGATGGGGGGACACGAGATATTCTTAGGGGAGAACCGAAGAACTCTTTGATAACCTGTGAGTTATATTATATCTAGAATTATACGTACCTTGGACCTAAGATGGTATTTTTCACCGCTCTGCAACCCTCTAGGAAGTAATACCGTCTCCGTCATTGCTCTGATTTTAAGCACAGACCATCCATTTTATTCTTAATATTACTTATGACCCTGCACTTCACCAACACGCCGGCACACCGCGGGTTTGAATTAATTTTTCGTGATAAGGTGTTCAGACACAAAACTTTTTTTCCAAGTTTCATGCCAATTTCATCGTGTGTTTAATGGGAAGTGTAAAGTCAACATAAAAACATAGTTTTAATTGAAACGCCGTAGTCGAGCCGCAGACAGAAGATGAGATACACGGGTATTATCTCCGCCGAGGGCGTGTTGGGGCAGCGGTGGAGGAGGCGCCCTAGATGAGAGGAACCGCCTGAATAATTCAGGCAGCAGGCGTCGCCTGGTCGCGGGACGGGTGGCGAGCGCCGCTCACCGCTATTTTGCATCGGAATGACGTCTCCGGAATTACCTGTCCGCGTGCTCCGGAGTGCTGGTTCCGCCCACCCTCGGGCCTGGAGGCTCCCGAGCTGACGTCTCGCTCACAGCCGCCGGAACACCTAGACTGCCTCCTGTCTTCTGCGCGCATGGCTCCTGCATTGGATCCTGGTGTGTTAATAGGAGAAGCCATGTCAGCGGATGTAAGCACTGACAAGACTGTTTTCAAACGGTTCTTTTTTAGGCAAACAATTTTGCAAAAAAAAAAAAAAATACATATTTTGAGGTAGGGCAGTTATGATGTTCTATAGACACGTTAGAACTAACAAGGAGAGAGCGCGAACTTTAGGTCACCGATTTTGACGTCCCGTTGCGAGAGTCAAGTACTGCTCAGTAGCAATTAATCCTGTAAAGGGAAAACCCAGTTCTCAGTATTGTTCTCGAGAAACAGCCTATCGGAATACCGAGGCACACCCATAACGTTTAACTGGAAAATCTTAAGACAGCATAGACCAGTGTTTAGAGCGTCTGCTTAACACGGTGGCGAACAGCGTTCGACCCCACTTTGGATAACTTATAGTAATATTTTTTTTTATTACAAACTTTAAATGCTAGGATGGAGGTAATATTAAATAAGCAAAACGCTGTTATTAAATGCCCAACATAATTTCTTTTTCAAAAACGTACCAAAATGTGACAAAATTTACACACCGCTGTCACTGTAATTTTTTTTTTACAGATTTGGTCCACTCTTCCGGGTGATACTTATAAACACACGTGAAACACATGTTTTGTTTGCACTCCGTGAAATAGCATCGCGTGGAGGTGACAACGTGAATGCATTAGTTCTTCGCCAATTGAGCACTCCAAAGTTTACTTACATGTTGAAAGACGCTTGGTATGCTACTGATAGAAATACAAGTCACTTTACAAAAATGTGAGCAATATCTTCTTCCCCCTGTCATTGTTAAATGAAAAAAATTCACGCAACACTGTCGCATTCACGCAATGTGCGAGGTGCGAACAGAACATATGTTTTACTTTTTTAATGATAAGAATCACAGGTAAGTGTGCACCAAATCTGTACAAAAAGATAGTGGCAGCGATGTGTAAATATGGTCAGACTTTGGCATATGTTTGAAAAATATATTTATGCTTGTGAATTTAGTAACAGAACTTTGCTTATGTAATATTGTCTTAACCAAAGCCTTTGAACAACTGTAGTAAAAATAATGATAACGAATGGTATCCAAATTGGGATTGAACCCAAATGGCCAGTATGATAGACGCTCTAACCACAGGGCTACGTCGCCTAAGCGATTCTAAATGCATCATTACGGGTGTCAAAGTTGTGCCTTAGTTTTTTGATCAACTATTCCTCGAAAACATTTGAGAGTTGGTTTTCTATTTTACAGGGTAGATTGCTATTGGGAAGTACTTTGCGTTCACAAAGGGACGTCAAAACCGGTGACACGAAGTTGTCACCCCTCCTTGTAAGACATATATTCGACAGTTCTTTGGGCAAATACGCCGATCAGAGTTAGTACACAAATTGTTTACTGCACTGCCTGCACGCACAATCTCTTTAACCATTTTCCTATTGTTTATCATCCCTGGTAATATACATGCAGTTTCAAGAAAATTATTAATTAATATTTCCATAACGAAAACGAAGTTATTTAAACTAGCTCTCTCTCACTCTCTCTGTTAAATTTGAAGGTCTTTCTGACTGGTTTTGCTACGAACGACTATCATTAAATAATAAGTATTATCTGTGTTATATTATTAAATATCAGCACATTTTGATAGCCGTAACATGTTTAATACGTATTTTACTGTAATTAATTGCCGGAGATATATATATATATATATATAATACTTTCTTACTCACACACTCACACATAAATGAAAGAAAATGTAGTCCAACAAGAGAGAAGAGGGTTAAAGAATAATAGAGGACCCTAAGATATATTTTTTATTCATTATTTCCTAACTGATAACATAAAATAAAAATGTATACATTTAATTATGTTTTTATTTGTTAAAATTGTTTAAATTATTAAAAAATCAAGCTCATTCAACTAATTGGTAAAAAATTAAATCCAAAATATATTTATACAAAGAGATGAGCCATTTTTACACTTGTAGATGTCAAAAACGTTAATTTGGAGTCATGGAGATGCCTCGGGATGAAACAGTAACTGTTCTCGTTGTGTATGGATGTCCCCTCTGTCCAGTTCACGCTCGGTCTTTATGTAAAAGAACTGAACCCTACACCGTCTCTCCAAAGCTTATGTTTGCCGTACTTCACAAAGCTATTAAAAGCGCTTCTTTCTCGGAACAAAAAAAGAAAGATTCGGGGAACCCAAATGGATCAGCGAAGAAGCCAAAAGAAAAGAAAAAAAGCGGAAGAAACCTTAGAATCAGGACTATCAACGTAAAAAATCAAAATACTTAGGAATGTCACAAAAAAATATATGATTGGAGTGGTTCGACCTCTGCAAAAGAACGAAAGGAAACAAAATACGTGGGTCAGTGATGGAGTGAAGCGTGGAGGTAGAAAAAAGGTTAAAAAGCATCCTTGAGTAGCTGAAAGCATGAGGAGTCGACTGGATTGCATTAGGAACCGAAAAGTAGGAAGGGGGGACGTTCAAAGAAGAAGTAAAGGATTATGAATGACTCAAGGGCTTAAGTCATTTAAAATAAGAAGGTACGAGAGAGATAGAGAGAGAAAGAGAGCTACAGAAGGAAGGATTTCGTGCTTGCCTAATCTTAACATATTTGAAACATCACACACGACAGTAGCAGGCTTAGAGTCCAAATACAGAATATCCGTCGCAGCCTTAGAGATGAACATTCGAGGTGATTCCTAGGACTGTACAAATTAAATTAAGATATTTATGTCTTTTGTAATAATTCTGTGGCCGCACAGACTTAGTGCAATGATATCTGACATCGTTTGCACGACCCAATTAAACGTGGCCTTATCACGCGCGAATCAGTCCGAGGAAAGGAAGGAGCTTATTATGCCTGTAGCCAGTCAACAACAACGATGGCTAAACTATTATTGTGCCAAAATAATCTTAAAAAATATTATACGAGCCTTTTGTAATTAACAAAGTTTTCTCACCGTATTGTGGTTGAGCGGTGAGATCAGTCACATTCCTCCAGGGCGGAGCACGATTGATTCAGTGGAAGGAGGAAAGGAGGGAGGGGGTATTCGACTCCGGATAGTAGGAAAGGTGATGGACGTTACCCCAAGCCACAATTTAGTTTCCCCTGCCCGTAATTCCGCCATTTCTCATTCTCACATCCTTCATAGACTCTAAAGTCCTCGATATTGACAAAACAACGCTTACACGACAGTCCGACAAGTAAGTGAAACTGCCTAGCTGTTCGTTTCAGTACGAGAAACACGGTGCTGTATTAACCATTATTTAAATGAAATAGGCATACATTACAATTGACTTGAAACTCATACTTTCCCCTTCCAAAAAGAAATGAGAGTAGGCAAGTAAATATACGAACGAGGCATTCTCTCTAAAGTTACACACAAGACTAATGAATAATTTACGTCTGAAGTAAAATTAGAAAGGGAATGAAAGTAACAAGAAGATATTTCTATATTTTCATGTGCATTATATATTTCATGTAAAAATTGGGAATATGTTTTAAGGCATAAAATGATATTATTTGGAGAACTAATTAACACTTAAATGATGTTTTTCATAAACTGTGACTGAAAAATTGAACGAAAGAAAAAATTTAAGTCTCCTGCAATTATATATATTTTATGTACTCTTAAATGTGCCTACATGGATTCAAGGGATAAAAAATTTGAGTTAAATGTTTTCGTGATAAAATTAATACATTGGTTTGTTTATTATTTATTTTGTATCTTTGATTGGAGCAAAAGTCGTATGAATAATATTAAATGTGATAAAAAAATAAGTTAGCGCAAAACAATTATCTTGGTCTTGCATAAAAAATAACTTGTAAAGCCGATCAAACTTTAGCGCCTTTGCTAATCACCCATACAGTACAGTTATCTTAGAAACAATTCAACAGTGTCGATACATCCTTAGACGATACCTGGTGTGAAGGTACATTCGATTCCTCGATTGAGCGCCAGTATCCTGAAGAATATTAATGTCAACCTTGAAAAAATATATCTGCAACGCTATCCCCATTCTTGCTAGAGATGAAGTAGTGAGAATACCACAGTAAAACATACACGCACAATGGCCTGGTATAAACAACTGAGTGGAGGAATTACTTCTGAGTTGGGAGCTAACGGCAAACTGTTTGTGTCAGAGCACACTGGGTACTAAACCAGCGCTCTGCTGTGTTTAGAGGAAAGAATAACCAGAAGTATCTACAGTCTACTTCCCTATGGCCGAGGCCGTAGGCTTTCGTGGCCAGAGTTTTGCACTACTTCTGTGAATGGCTCTGGTATGAACACTGTGGCAGGAAACCAGGGCGTCCCTGAGAGAGGCTACAACATACCAAGCCGAGACGTCGCGTCGGGCACATCATGTTCTCTGTCGTGGTCTCAAGCCATGAAGCCATAGTGTTGCGTTAAAAGGGTAATATTTGAAATTATACTCAGTCGAACAAAATTAAAATGCTTTATAGACTTAAAAAGCTATAAAAATACCTGCTTCCTTAACACATAGATGAATAAATACTCTGCATTTAGTTGTCGTAATGCCCTACATCTCGTGAACGGGGTCCAGTTAGATCTCGTAACAAAGCTTGACAATGCGATAAAAGATGGCCGCCTTTGTAATGTGCATGATGAATGGGTCAAGATTTCGATCATCATCCCCGGCATGTCTCATATTGAAAAGCGCCGAGATTCATGAAGTGGTTCGCGCCAATCAAAACAATACAACGGTTCGGTGTTAGTCTTAAAACAACTATCGATCACCTATATTCTTGTAGTAGTAGTAAAAAAATGTGAACAAGTCTTTCAGTACTCGTCTTATAGCTTCAGTAACGAGCAAATTCATGTGTTCTAATGTTGCAAATATACTTATAAAACGAAACTCGTACAGGAAATTTAACATAGAATTCTTTAAAATAATGCCACGTGTAATAAATAAACGCAAATTGTGTTTTATACTCAGTGGCAAGGCGTGAGGTTTACATGAGGGAAAGCAACAACTCCGTTCACCCCAAAACATGGGGGGGGGGGGGGGGGGGGTCCGGGGGCCCTCCCCCGGGAAAATATTGATTTCAAGGTACAAAAGGGTGCTATTTAAGTCGTTTTCTTAACTGAAAATTGACTATTCCACAGGTAGAAAAATTGACATTTTTTTAAAATTATAAACTATTTTTGAAAAATAATAATGTTTGGCATACATTATTCTGATAATAAAATACCTACTCTACATTATTTATATACTAAGTGGGAGTGTAGTATCATCGATATCTGGTACAAAATATATAAACAGACAACACATGGCAAAGTAAGTACTTAAAATAAAGAGAAGAAGCTCATAAAAATGTACTAGAATAGTAAAAATTAAATCTTGGTATTTTTTGTACCAACACGAAAGAAACTATCTTCATACGTATTCAGAAACTCTGTTAACTGGTACGTGGTTATTCACAGTCACTCCAGCGAGATTGCAACTCTCGAGCTGGGCTCCCGTATCTGCCACCCGCGGGACGCGGTCGGTAGCAGTTGGCACTGCTAGGCCACCTCCCGTACGCCCACAAATCCCCCACGCACTGCCAGCCTTTGGTTACCCAATAGGGCGCAGGGAACTCCCAGCCAACAACCCGCGAGAGAGATGCGTGCGCCCCGAGAGACGACCGCCGACTGAAACGCGACCTCGCCACCTGCCCTGCCGAACTGTGGCGGACATAGCCGAAGCAGTCGGCGGAAGAATTCCACCGTCTGCTTCGCCCATGTTCGCTTAAGTTCGGCAAGAAAGCGCTGCCTTCGTAGCTTCTACCACGTGTTTTTACAGCCAATCCCCTCCTCGAACTTTTGTACCATGCCACCCCCCTTCCGAAAGGAAACTACTGCGGCAGCCTTCCTGCTGAAAGCGGTCCTACCAGCGCTTCTAAACCTAGCAACGCTTCTAAAACAGCATGTTTAGTGTGTCGACGAGTTCTTTTCTTATAGCGCACAGCGCACAGTATTGGGTCCCAAGAAGATAATGTAAAAAATACATATACCTAACTGCACGAGCCAAAGTAAAATACTATTCTGAATAAAATATTTATTTAAAAAATACATTGTCTGCAAACTGCCTGGGCAAGCACTGCTTGCCTTGCTTGCCCTGACGAGACGCCACTGTTTATACTAGATTTTTTGACGCGAATTACACGTAATTTTAGCAAACGTCACTTGAATTCGCTGCCGAAGCAGCTACAGTGTCTACTGAATTACTTGATCAGCAGACCGAAATTTTAAACTATTTCATGAAACGACTCCGATAAAAGCGAAATAGGAATTGAAAAAAATACCAAACACCGACTTTGTACCTGATTTACAACAAGTTTTTTTTTCTTTCAAAATAATGGCCATCTTGTTAAAATTCATTAAACAGTTAATACTTTACCGTTTCCCTTTGTCATTGTTAACTTTGGTGCGCAGACGTAAATCACATGTAGGTTCCGCATCTGCCGCTAGAATTCGCTGCCGGAGCAGCTACGTTGACGATCGAATCATTCGATTTGCATAGAAAATTTTTAACTATATAATGAAACGGCTCGGATAAAAGAGGAAAAGACTTGCAAAAATACAAAACCACGTCATTGGACCAGGTTTTAGACAAGGAATTTTTTTAAAATACTGTCCATTTTGTTCAATTTATTACAAAGTTAATACTATAAAGTATACTATTTTGCGTCTGTGGACTTTGGTTCGCGCCTTCCGCCACAGATGTGAGCACAGAGGTTGTTACACATTTCCTTTCCTTGACTTCCGTCGCATTCCGAAATTACTCCCACCAAAAGCTGTATAGCGAGAGTTAAGATGTTTCACATTAAAAATTGAAAACCATCTTAAATGTCAGAACTCTTTGGGTGAGGAAGTGTGATGAAATACAGATTCTAGGATACAACAGAGTCTCGACTAACCGAGCTGCGATTACCCAAGTTTCCGTATTATTCGAGCAGATGTAAAGTGCCATTGTGCGCAAAGACTGTTGTAACATTTGCTTCAGGACCTAGAAGGTGATCCAACTGTTGTCGAAATATGCCTCAAATATGCCATTTACTTGTTGGGCAAATCATGGAGTGACGTGAAAGAATCTACACTGAAGAAAATCTGTAAAAGCATCACCAGGGAAAATCATACCACTGGGCCAACTAAAAACCATTATGATTATATTGTTCCATTCGTTGTCATCCGAGATTTTGCTCATCTGGGGTTTCCGTGGTCCACATTCTAGTCAGCGGTGTATCTGTGTTATTGAGGCGGGGTGATAGTGCGACGCTTACCAGTGCTGTTAGCGCGGTATCGCCTCTAAGCGCAAGGCTGTAGACTGGTGCGCAGTCTTCTCGTCATGCATAGGATAACTATGAAATTTTAGCGGAGATCCTAACATTATATGGCGAGGAAATGAAGACAAAGTTGTAATGTTAATCCCTTGAGTGCTTTCAAGAATATTTACCTTTTTCAATGTCTAAAAATTACTCTGAAAACACGCGTTTCAGCCATTTTAAAAACTTAATCCGTAAACCAAAACTATGTATCAGCTCTCAGCGAAATCTAAATGTTTTTCGTGTACAGGCCCCACTCGGATGTGTTGAGTAGTTGTTCTTCCTTGAGCCCGTGCAGCGAGGCCAGACTGCCGCGAGCCGAGGGTCGCGCGCGGTGTGCAGCCACGCAGCTCTTCAGACACGTGACGTGGCGTGACGTGATGTATCCGCGCGAGCGAGGCGCGGCGACAGCTGCGACGGGCCGCCCTGTCATTAGCGTGTAACAAATCACGGCGCGCCGAGACGTCGCCTCCCGCTCAGACGCTCTCCGGACCGCGGAACACCGCCGCCTCTCGGGAGATACGTGCAGTCACGTGTACAAGTATAGTACATTTAGGGTATATTATACAATTATGAAAAACACGGTCTACAAATTCTCCAAGGATCTTGGTATATTTACCGGCTATCTTCGGCAATGTGCAGGTACTGAATTTGCTTAATTTGTTAATGTGCTCAAAATAGTCATTTTAGAGTTACGAACACGACACTGAAAAACTTCTTCAGTCTACAGCAAAACACTTATTCCTTTTAATCGCATGTTCACCGAGAATAAAACTATTCGCAAAAATGGGAAATTGTAATCCGGCATAGATGTTCTTATGATCCAGTTATCTGCAACGGGAAGAGCTCGGTTATTATTGGTGTATTCTTCTTTTAAAACTCATTTGATTTACTGTAACTTCTATAAGTTTATAACTTTACATTGCCAACTTAAATGTATACAATGAAATATTTCCAATGATACGATATCAACACTAAGGTTTACACACGAACTAGAGTTCCAAAAGGAAATGGAAGTTAGAAGGTGAACGCAGGGCAGGCAACACAAAGACATGCAAGCGGCAGTCGCCGAGGTTGTGGCCCTGTGGCTAGCGCTGTCGGTGGCGTGACTTCTGCAGACTGGCGTGTGTTCGTGTCTCTGTGCTGAGGTGTGCTCCATGTGCTAGTCGTGGTAACTCACGCCTGTCCGCTTCTTCCAGCGGAGCGCACTAGCTACTGCCGGCCTGGCGCCGGACACATCCCTTCCAGGAGAGAGAAAAAGCGAAGACAAAAAGAAATTCATAGCAAATTAGCTTTTTAGGAGATAAATTTATAATGGTTATTGTAATGCTTTTTGGACTACAATAATTTATTTCCTCCCAAATATAACTCGGCATGCCTCGTACACAGAAGCTACAGAAATTGTGTTTCCTATTACTGTAAGCATGTCTTTCATAGACTGGCATGTGTGTTTCATGTATTGAATAACATTAATACATATGTATGTATGGCTTGTTTTTAAAAAAAATATCTAACAGTTGATTTAAGAACAAAGTATTAAAATTAATTAAATAAAAATCAAAATATTCAGTTCCTTAAAATTTATTACGTAAATTTCTGCTTATAAATGTTGGATTTCTAAAAGTTTGCTATTCCCGAAAATTTTATTTAAGTGACAGTAAAATTTTCTTTCAAATTCAGTTATATATATTGATAGAGGACTTACTTAAGTACACTGTCACTTGCTGGCCCGTTTGTTAGCAATGAGAGTTATGAAGGCTTTTACCGAAACTTCCAACATTAAGGCTTTTAATTACCACGTCCCGCACTTTGGTAAGTTGTCCGGACGTCAAACTTCATTCCTAGCATTCCTCCACGCATTGCCACTGAGGCAGTTTTAACGTCACCATCATTTGTGTCATGAGAGAACTAGAAACCGAACCACAGTAGCTTTAATAACGAAACTTGTTATTTCTTTCTTCATACGCATTGCCAGTACTCAACCAACTCGTACTCTTAGTACGGTTAAAAGACACAAGCTATAGTCTGAAATCGAAAACGATGCAAAATAACGTAAACAAATGTATTGCAACTAATGAATTACAAAAAGATAGTTCAAAAAGAAGTTAAAAGTATGATTATGCATTTTGTAATTTTACAAAATAAATTGTTCTGGACAAGTAATCAAAAATAGGAGCAAGCGAAAATTACAAAATACTAATAATGCCTTTACTTCATGTCATTGGAGCCACCGTGGATGAGTGGTCAGATCTACTCCTCCCACCAAAAAGATCAGGGTTTAATTCCCAAGTGAATAACGTGGTGAATGTTGGCGTGCCCCAATGGGTTTTCCTAGGAATACTGCGGTTTCCCCAAATACTCATTTTGTCCATGCTCAGTTACTACCTCACTTCCCCCACACCGCTTAATCTTCTGTTCTGCAGTAAAAGCCACGTGACATGGACGAGGGCTTGCGGAGAAGTCAGGCGCGGCTGGCTGTAAGCTCCAGGTGTGACGTCAGGTCAGCGGGTTGCGAGCTGCTATGTCGAGCCTAGTGAACCTGCCCCCCGCCTGACCACGCCACTGGACACCACTCGTCCACGGCGCAGTGGAGGGAGGACACGAGGAGGGGAGCAGACCACATCGGCGCCCACCGCTCTCTGGTGTTCCGTCTGGACCCAGCTTCCAGTCTCGGGAGGAGCGCACACCTGCCAGTCCAGTGGCAAGTGCAAAGTTCGGAGAAATAACATAAAATAACACATTCATTAAAAAGCTTTTTTTTAAACGCATTTCCCACATCTTTGAAAATCGCTATCAAAGTTATGAAGTAGATTATTTGTTGTTATCTCTATAGTTTATTTAGTTCCAGTAGGTGTTGCTTCTTCCATATGAACCCCACTGCTCCACATTATCGTTCTGCCGGTTATACCATCTTTTAATGATGTATATTTAAACTGACTATAATATAGCAGTTTATATAAATGGGACATAACACAAGCATATCATCAATGACTGCACCAACGGAAGACTGTGTAGTTACCTGTATCATGTAACGATTGTGTTAATCTCCTTCCTGTTTGAAATAATACGTACACAAAAAATTGACATCGAAAACTAATCGTGGGCAGTGTTCTCTCTCACGTAATTAGAACTGAGGCGTGGAAATAGCACAGTTGGTAGTCATGGGAGGATGGGAGCGCTGAAAGCAGAGCGAGCGAGACGCTCGCGCGCTACCAGGAGGTCGCGGGACTGACGTGTCCATGAGCGCGAGTTCTCTCCGGGCCCGCTGGCCGCGCTGCAGTCGCGCGGTTCACGCGGAGCAGGCGCATTTCTCCAGCCCCCCAACCCTCCCCTCCTTAAGAGCCACACAAAGCAGCACGAATGATTGTTTGTGTGTCCAGTGTTTTCTTCTCCTGTGCGCGTTGCCTCCCCGGGACGGCACTCGTTCATCCTGCGCCTCCACGCGTGATGCATGGCAGGCATCCCCCCCCCTGCAGCAAGTGCCCGCAGGCACGCCATCTCCCTGGCAACAGCGTCATTTAAAACACTTAGCCTCCAGCGCGTGTGCTGTGTCCTGCTGTCGCTACTGAACATGTAGTACTTCATGTCTTCGCTAATGCATTTATTATAACATAATTATTTAGTAGAGTTGGCCAAACCTTCCCAAAAAAAAACAGTTTCGAACAAAGTAGATTAAAACAATTCTGTGAAAATTGGCATGTATCAACCGAAAGTCGTTAACAGTTGTTCTTAAACCGCTACGACGTGAACTTAGTGCTACAATATTCCGCAATCCTTTCATGAGTCCTGCGTGGTGTTTAGTCTAGGATGAGGGATGAGAACTGGCTAAAAGCGTGGTCGTTTTCGGACACCAAATCATACAAAACGTTGCTCATTGATTTATGTGGATAGAATTTAAATTTGGCAATAAATCATGCTAAAATTAAAAGTTTAGACCACTAATTTTGCTTCCATGCACGAAAAGTATGTTTCCAAACGAGCAGAAGTATGTTTTAAAAACATGGTTACTATAATCTTATTAAGGTCTTTTTGAGTATACCCATATCATTTGTTAAATTTTGATGTGATAACTACAATTTTTTAAAATACTCTAAAATGTCAGTTTATGGCACTTGATCACTTTAAGGTTAATTTAATTTGATATGCCTGTTAGTGTTGGCACGATTATTACTTGACCAGATTGTTTAACGTTTTTTATTTATTCTATATTATAGTTTTGTTTTCATTATTTTTATTCTATTTTGTTATAAATGCTATTGACTCTAGTAAATAAACCTTTGTTGCCCTGCCTGACCGCTGGGAGTGCGACTGCAGCGGATGACGTCACGCGCGGCAGAGCGCTAGCGCGCGCGGCGGCGAAGGCGGGGACTAACGAGCCGGAAGCGGAAGGACGCGTGTATCGGCGCTGAGCGAGGCGGGCGAGGAGGGCTCGCGGCGCACTTCACGCCCTGGAGGAGCTACCAAGCCTGTGGTCTACGCAGAAGACACGTTTCCACAACGTAAACTGAGGCCTTACAGATTAGTTTTGCCCCGACGAAGAAAATGTTGCAGAACCCAGTGTTGAAGTATTTATGAAGTTACCTGCAAGTCCCGCTTAGTGTGCAAGAAGTCAAGAAATACCTACATAAGTATCTGCGGTGCTATTTATAATGTCTACAACCCGAGATGTTTTTTCTAGCATTTTATTTACCGCACATAAGCTGGCTTGGTAACAAACCTCTTCTTTAACCTGTAAATTATTTAATAGCGCTTTTCATATCGTTGCATAGTGTATAGTACCGGACTTTAAAGACGTCACCATCCGAATTTTATGAAGGGTGTTGCACACTAAAACTTTAAGCAATTTAAGGGTCACCAAAGTTTTTATAACATTTATTTAAAATATTTATTGTTTTTTATTAAGTTATATTAGTGTTTTAACCCTTTTTTTAAAGAATTTACATAGCCAGGAAAGCAAGTTAATTTTGTATAAACTAATGTTTGAAATTTATATGTATTTCTTTAATACCCGCAGTATTAAGGTTACTTGTACATGATACAAACCCAACTAAACTCAATTATTAGTATTATGTATACAGATTTATTAAGTGTGTTCAAATTTTGTGGACATAAATAAAATAAGATCGACCCTATGATATTTATTATTGCCCTAACACAGTTCAGCCTTATTTTTATCTCTGACATTTCATTGTCCTGCTCGTCATTGCGGAACTGGAAGGGGTTGCAGTTACCTTATTTTTAATTTTTAATAATGACTGAACCTACAGCAGGCGACTGTAGGGAACGTGAGGCCTCGGTGACTGAAGTGGAACCAGAGCCCATAAGTTAACTACTGCACCTTGAATGACTTGAATATGAAAAGTAACTACAAAATGTATATAGACCTAGCAATAAATAAATAAAGTGGTTTGATTTTAAAAAAATCTAAAAAAGATAATTAGATAATTAAAGCTATTTTTCAAGTTTAGTGCATAGAAACAGGGTTAAAATCTGTCTTCACAACTTGATGGAGGAGTAAAGATCTTTCAAAAATTTTTCTTCTTGACAGCTTACATAGTATACGCACATTTTATGTCGAAATACATTATGTTTATTGATTTATTTATAAACGATTGTTAAAAATGCTACGCTAACCATTTAGAGGTTAAAAACTTTGTAAAATAATTCAGAAGGATTAAACTATTCGTAATAGATATGTAAAAATATGTAACCGAAATAAAATTTATTCACCATGTTGGCCCCCTAGACGGAGTTAAAGAGAACACAAAAAACTATGTTGTTAGAGACGCGCATTTTATTAACAAAAAATAAATATTGAACAACTGCAAACATGTGAAACTCGAGCACTCAAATGGTCTTGTACACATGGGCATTCGTTCTTGAAATATTCAACCTCGCCTACAGCCTGGGGCTGTCAACAAACGAATTTCAAAGATTAACACCAAGTCGTAAACTAATCCTGAAATAGCACAAGCAAGGCGATTGAAAAACATTATTTTCTTGTGAGAATTGCAAAAGGAATATTCAATGATAAAATTCATGTATCTTAAATTCACAATGCATGAGCCTCAATAAATACCGAACTCGCTTGAAAATTAAGAAGAGCTATGGCGAACGAATAACACACTAAGACGATTTATCGGCATGAAACTAATATTAACATAACATGGTAGTAAACAATATATTTAAATTATTATTTAAAATATTATAATTGGCACAAATATTTATACAGCGTATAGTACGCCACAAGGGTGAACATGTTTTCACGGGCCAACATCATCAACACCCAACCAATTTAAAATATACCCTCGTGTATGCGGGTCAACGCCAGCCGAACACTGGCCTTATAGTTTCTGCGGGCTCGCTCCACTAGTCGTCTCGTCATAGCAGCAGCCCGCCCACTAGCGCTCTCCTGCCCAGCAGCGCTCGAGCCGGACTTCCTTGGCGCGCTCCGAGACAGGAACAAGTCTACCCGACGACTGCGACTCCGCGATGTGAAGGACAGGCCACAGCTCTCTTCATCAACTACCAGCATGTCCGCCCCTGTCACACCCAGTCCAGTTGGTGTGAACAAGTGTTCAGTAGTATTCGCACCACTGTACCAGCGAAACACAACAGCTGCTCGAAGGTCTAAAGTCAATAGTCGGGGGAAAAATGTCACAGTCGGTTGCACATATCCCCTGCCGTATCAAGGCTGTCTCAAACGAACCGCCACTTATTGTTTATCGTCACGCACTTACATACATATGGCCTCTGCATTCCCTTCATACTTTCTACTCGCTACTTCCCACTCACTCAACGAGTATAATTTGACACATCGACGGCGAGCATTTTCCGACTTCTGGCGCTACTGTCCACCTCCCACAAGGTTAAAAACTGCAGAGCGACTTTTCACAAAAAAAAAAAAAAAAAACTCGTCCCATGAGTCCCCGACTTGCAACACGAGATGACAGTACAAGTCGCTGACGATTACCTTCTTCACTCTGCCAGTCTTCACCGCACAACACTCCAGGATCCCTCGTCGACGACTGAACTAAGTCAGATTCCAGAGTAAAGTTAAATTTTCTCTTACCAGTCATAGAGATGATTTCAAATCTGGTGATCGGTGCGTAGTCGGGCATGGTGACGTACTTCAGGCGGTCTGGCAGCGCGGCGGCACAACTACGTTCTTGAAGGCGTGGTACTCCCACTCCTCCACTGTGGCTTCAGCTTGCTCTACCCAGGTTGGGGGTATACATACCCCTCTGGTGCGCAACCCCTTCATTTCCAAACGAACTAGAAAGTCTGAGATGCTCCTACTTCCGCGGAGAAGAAAGGAGGGGCGGCGGTAGTCATGTGCCCAGTCACGTGGCCATCCCCACCACTCCACTGCCTCAGCCGAGGCGCGCGTAACTTCTTTAGAAGCCTTGCCGGGAGGATAGGCCACCCGCAACACGCAGACGGGATTATGACCATCGAGGGGCAAAACTAAGTCCAGTCCAGAAAAAATAAACTTATGTTGTGGGCTGCGAATACCAACCACAACAACCGCTATTTGACATAGTACTAAGTCTAACTGCAACAGGAGATTCCATTTTTGAAGTGAAACTTCTAATGCAACTTCCAACAAGGTTGCGTTAAACGTTTAACGCTACCATGGAGGGGGTATGAAAGCACTATTGGGTTAAACGTTTAACGCTCCTGGGGAGGGGGAATAGAAAGAGACAGAGCGAGAGCGAATGCGTGGCACTCGAACGCATGCGCGTAGAATAGCCTACCTGTTACAGGCCAGCGCGAGCGTTAGCAACGAGTAGCGTCCAATATTCCAAGCACATGCGCGTGGTATTCTTGCTATGCAGCGAAGTAAACAGTGTGAGCGTCGTGAAATTAGCTGAAATACCTACTTGTTCTATTTTATTGTTTTTATTTTAATTTATAATATTCATTATTTCATTTACTTGTTTTTTTAGTTTAATTTGATACAATATGATTTCACTAAAAATCAATTTCTACCCCTTCCTATTTTCATTTCCACATTACGAAGTTTAACTTCTGCCGCGCGGAGGGACTCCGCGCACTATTTTTTTTCCATATCATGCAAACTGATGTGAAAACCGTAATATATTGTTCAAGTAGCGGGGGAAAAAAGCTTGATTACTCGCACGGGTACAAACATAACACAACAAAGAATTATTTCGAGGTTTCTTACTTACTGTACATGATCTGTTTGATAATATTTCTTGGCTGCTCTTTATTCATACCCGCATCGCCGCCCAACTCTCTCCCACAAAGAACCTCCCTCTTCCCCTTCCATAAAGACAACTAAGTACCTCTTGGGTTTATTTGTTCAAGTGCAAGCGCACTGAGATTGCAGTATAAAGAAGTAACCAGATGTCGTTCAATACAACACTCGTCCAACACTATGGGCCCACGGGAGGCTTGATAGCTTGGCGACCGTAGGCTTTTGAGTTTAATCGTAGAAAACAAGATGCTGGTAGCGCACTTCTTTATTAAATGAACTATATTCAATGTTTAATTTCATTTGTACATATATAGTCTTTTGCACATCAGAATATATACTCTAATTCAAACGTAATTCGATGTCCTAGGTCTATTATAACAATCCGAATGAATTTATCAATCACAGATATCTGAATGATGTTACGTGGCTCGAAATTAAATCAAAGTCAAAGTTTTTCATATCAACTATAAATTTATATCTGACTGATTCCATCTGTACCTTAAAAGTTATGGCTCAGATAAAGTATATAGATATTTATAGGCTAATCACATTGTTAAATCTTACCAACAGTAAAAATTGAAAAACTGCGACCATGCAATGAGACGATGAGTCGCACAAGTCGCTCAAGTCACTGTGTTCTGGCAGTGTCGTGTCAGGGCCAGAGCTCGACTCACCCGAAACACTGTTAAAACTTCTCACCTTCAATTTACGAAGAACGCTTGTTACAAATGACCCAGGGATCTCCGTAAATTTACGCTATATTCGTACACTAGCTGCCCGACCCGGCTTCGCACGGCTATACTAATGGAAAAAAATTAAGCCACATCTCCCATTTACAGTAATTGTAAATAAAAAAAATTCAGTGAAAATGTATTACAATGCTGTATATAATGTACCCGTATTTCGCTACGGCAGTCTACAGGCAGATCACTCTTGCGCCGCTCATTATACATGCCCCTCCTTGTGGGTACGCCACTGCCACGCGATGCCCGTTGCCATGGAGACGCAGAAGGCATGAACAATGCAAAATCCTGTTCTCATGCAGACAAAGTACCCACTGTTGCCTGGTTTTAACCACCCATGGGATCTAATTTTCGGAAAATGTCATCCTGCGTAACATAAGGAACATTACTGTGAAGTTTCAAGTCTGTAAAATATATATACTTGAAAAAAAAGGGCAATAAAAAAAACAAATTAAACACAGAGAGAGGAAAAAAAACAATAGTTTAGGTTTGCGATTTAAAGTGATAAAAAGTATTTAATTACTAATTGAACTCTTATGAGGGTACTGATTGCTTAGTTGTTAATATCACACGGGTGTTTTTTACTTGTATGGGAAAATTAAGAATGATAAGGCATCTAGTGCGTGGCAACAATGTTAATAGGCAATAGGAAATAAACTTCTAGCGCCTGCGGCATTGTCAACACACACTTCGTACGTGTACTGCATGTTGTATCTAACCCCCTCCAACGCATTTGATTATAAATTGGACTTTTAGTAAGGATCCCTAATGTTATTGATAATATTATATAGCCTATAGCCTTCCTCGATAAATGTACTATCCAACACTGAAAGAATTTTTCAAATCGGACCAGTGGTTCCTGAGATTAGCGCGTTCAAACAAACAAACAAGCAAACAAACTCTACAGCTTTATAATATTAGTATAGATATAGATTTACGGACTCTGAGTTCACTTTCTTTGAAGATTAATCCAAAATAAAATTCTTTGGTATATTAACACACCTTTCAAAAACCATGTTTAGAACACACTTCTTTTTTTCACTTGTGTGTTTACCTTTGTTTGGAACGAAATATACAACAGAGAAATCAAATTACGGTGTAGTTTCTACGAAGTTTCAGCTGTATGATATTACGAAGAACTCTTCCTTTATTTCAGCTTGATTCCTCGTTGAATATTCCGTAAATTTAGTGTAATTTCTAACAGTGCTATGGCGAATATTCACAAAACATTGTTTTTAAGACTACTTTTAAGTTGTGTGTCGAGGGCTGCCGACGCTACGACCGGGCCTCGACACATCACCGCCAGTGGCGGCGCTACGGGCTACGAGCGGCTCGCAAGACAAGTATTAACACCAGCTTATCTGCACGAAGCCAGACCAGCCAGCTGCGTTCTCTCTCGCAGGAGACAATTAAGCATGTAAAAATAAAGGGAAGATGAGGTGAGCAAGAAACAAAACTATTTCCGGTTGACGCGAGTCTGCTTGGGTCGCAGCGGAGGCGAAGCGTGTTGAGGTTGGAGGACATGTTCCCTTCTAAGCAGTCACACATGCTCGAGTATCGACCAGGTAGGGGGAGGGGTTGTCTGGGGGCGCGGCGGGAAGCAATTACCTGCAGGTCGGGAGCCAGGGCAGGGAGCCTCCCCCTGGTGGAGACTGTTAGGCCCGCCTGCCGCGAGAGGGGCGCTCGCACAACAAACACTACACCAGCAGCGCGCTATGCCCGCCAAGCCACTGCCATTCAGGAGGGTGGGCGTGTACCCAGAATAATACCAATACGACGATTCATTGTTTCAACACATCTAGTTCTAGAAATCTTTTCGCGAAAAAATACATGCAACTATCGAGCGCATGTACTCACATAGGCACGGTTAGGAAAATACGTGAGACAAGAGCAACATTTTCTGGCACGTTCTACAACTAAAAAACAAAGTTCAATTAAGTGCTATTTCATGTGTTTCTGTTTCCTCTCAGCAGACAAAAAAAACCTACGATGCCGTGTTTTCTCGGGACCCGCCCCTACTGCAACCGCTCTTCCCCGCTGAGCTCGGAGACCACATCGAGACACTGCCAGCCACTGCCAGTAGCTAGTCCGAGCACCTCGCTGGCACAACACACTCCAACCACCTGGTCGTGTGTTCGAGCCACACCTACGGCATGGGGCTGGAAGGCTGTTGTCCTTCATTCGCGTCACTGCCTTCCTTCAGGAGAAACATTTCAGCGAGCGCACTCGCTAACACGTCTCGCTCGTATGAAGAAAACTGGCTTCTTCGATCCAAACTGACAAGCCCCGAGTCGGTAACGGTCTTTAAATAACGTATCTGTGCATAATCGTGCAATTTAACACTCTACACACATTTAACCGCCGATATTTCCGTCTTCGCTTAGTGCTGAGAGGCTTTGTGATAACTGGACCGTGTTTTGGATACGTTTATTCTTCCGCTGCGTACCAACAGGCATCATCGCGTGAAACTGGATCATTTAAAAAACATTCATGGACAATTTTGCTCTAATTTGCATTATAAAAGAAAACCTTTTTCAGTGGCTACCAAACAAAACATTTGCTCAACAAAAAGGTGTCACACACGGAACTTCTTACTCCAACTTTCCTAGCTCAGAAAATTTGAATTTTATTACCATCGTCGTCGTATGAACTGTAGTTAGCGTAATCACTGCTTGACATCACGAATTCAGAAACAAAGAAGTAAGGCACAACACAGCTATGGTCAAATATATTTTATAGAAAACAAGCTGTACTCGTTCTTACTACTGCGATATAAATTATCTCTAAGGATTTTGATTTGTCAGATGCTACCTGTGACACTTTGATAAATTTAGCCTCTACTGACTTTGTTAACCATTCAAAAAACCATTAGGTTAATAAAAGTAAAAAAAAAATTCTCTTAAATTACAAATGTTTAAACCTTTTAACAATATATAATTACTTTGCATGTTTTCTTTGTAAATTACAGATCCACCGGGCATACGTAAACAGATAATATAATACGTGGGTTCATTGACCCACAGAGATGACCCAACATTTTACGCAAAATATAAACATAAAACTGTTAAAATTACTGCAAATCATAGGAATTTCATTAAAAACTGTAGTAAATACTCATATTTAAATTTGATTGTAGAAGTTTTTACACTTTCTTCATACAGATTTGCAATAGTTTTAAAAATTAAAAGAGTTATACTCGGTGACACCTGTGTCATGAGTTCATAGAATGCTTACTCGAGTAACTGGGTTGCCATGTGTCGACACTGTTTTGTTGAGAGTTTCTCATTTAACCCATGGTACAGTCGCAGATGCAGCTGAACTGTAAATATGTCATAAAATGAAAACACATATTTGGTCACTACATACAGTAACTTTCATTAGTACAATCAAAGATAAAAATAGTTTCATTCTGCAGGAACACGTGACTCTGAGACTTCGAAACACTGTGTATGTTTACGACTTTATTACTCTTTTGACTTACATTGCTGAGAGTAACTTATTACGCCAGTAAGTATGTGACTTCTGTACTTATTAACACGTGTTAGTTTCTTTGTCTGGGAATAACTATGTCCTAATACACTATCTTGTAATATCCAGAGGAGAAAAAAAACGCTTTAGTTTATTCAGATACATCATGGCACAACAGAATATTCGCGAAATAATACTTAACACTACCTATAAAAAAGCCACAATTATTCGCGGACTCTTTACGCTACAAACTAGACTAAACTACTCTATATATACTCAATAAAGTTTTAGCGTGGTGGTAGGTAAGTCACTTTTAACCTTATGTACCTGGTTTCACGTAGTTCTTTTTTGCACTGAATTTCTTTGTACATGATTGATAGAGTGGTCCACGGCGAGTGACATTGATTGTGGACTAATAATCAGATTATATAAGTGCTTGGAGTCTACGTTTCCGCCGAAAGAACACGCGAAAGTAGGTGGGGGAGGGGAGTCGCCAACAAGCGCAGGCAGGAATGCCGGGCTCGTGAGCCAGGAAGCGGCGCTGCGCTTCTGCGCGCACATCTGCTCTGTGCGCCGAGGTCGCACCTTCCCGCACGCCTCATCGCACCAGAACATCACAAGCCACGTGTCTCTACAGCATTGATCAGTCGATACCTTTTGTGTTTGTAAAACATCACAACAATTCCATGCATTAAATATTAAATGCACTAAGTTCATTATGTTTTGTGAATGTTTCTATTTTTCTTTTACTATAAACAGTAAAGTGTACGGCCTTTTAATATAAAAATCACTTTTATCGTCTCTTTTTTTCTGAGTGTTTTTCCCCTTATACTAAAATTTCTTTATGGAAAAAAATGCAATTGAAAATAGTGTAATCAAAAATAATAATAAATGTGTTTTAGAGATAAAATGAACTAACCTTGGAGGGAAATCGGGGACAGTAATTGCTTAGGAACCACGCAATTTAGGTTCACATTCTAATTGGAGGTCCCATGACTTTCACTTTCACGTAACGTAACACATTACCCTTATATTTTCCCTAGTATAATGATTAAATAACGTACCATTCTGCGGTATATTTTGCCGCCAGGCTAAACATTAAAAAAACTGGGTGTTTCTTCTTCGAATGTGATGTATAGGGCCTGGAAATTTTATTCTAATCATTGAATGGTAGTCTTAATAGTTCACGTTGGCGAGAAACTGCCATTTCACCGTTGACGTTCAGATTGGATCAGTTTGATTGAAACGTCCTGAATATCCTTCAGTCAATAATATATATTATTTTAAGGAACGGTTTAATCATGATAGGCTTAGTTACAAGAAAAAAAGTATTAATTTGTGCTCATAAACTTAAGCAATGACGGGATTTTAAACCAAGGACGCATCTATCGCCACATCAGCGTAACGCGTTAGTACTTTGCTTACGGAATCTACGTGTTTAAAAAAAAAAAGCTATTTCACACAACTCTAACCATATTAGGTGAAGCAAACATAAGATTTAACGCCTGGTCCATGAAAAACACAATGCCAAAAGAAAGACTCTTTAATACCCATAATTTATTAAACATTTGCATTGTGGAATCATTTATTACTGTAAAAATAATAAACACAATAGTTGAACTTTTAAATAAATACATTAATTTAGTTTCAGTAAGTTAGAAGTGGCATTCGGATACTCTATTTTAAAATGCTCCAGAACCTACAACCTAACTACTAGAAATTTTTTTTAGGTTGTGAATTTGATGTCGTAAATTTAATAGCTACATCGTATACTTTCACTTTTTAAGTAATTTATTTTTCTTTTAGTCGGTTCTTAAGTTAAAAAATAATATGATAATAAAGGCAAGATAAGCGAATAAGACTGCACAATTCCAGGAAATTTAATTAAAATATACACGAAGCAAAAAAAACTCATTACCTGAAAACATAATAATGTTTTCTAAATGAAATTTTAAGTTTATTTTCAAGCATTTTAATTCTCAGTTGGAATCTTTTATTACTTGAAAAAACAGAGGGGGGAAAACGGACTAATAGTAAAGTTCCATGTCTGGAAGCTGGAAGGAACCTGGCCACATAATTGAGAGTTATTACGGAACCTTAATTGTGCTCCCTGGCACAGGCATGCCTCGCTGTGGGAGCGGCAGTCATGACTGGGCAAGGAACTGCACGGTTGTTAGCCATACACTTACTGTTTGAGGCACCAAATTATTACTTCATAGCAACATCTATAGTTAAATAGTTGTTTGCTTTTGCTTGTTGCTGCTATTATTTTAGTTAATAATTGTCAGTGGGAACAGCTTTATTTCGCAAACTTTTATTTTAGCATGAATTATTTTTAAACAAATGCATTTTTTTTTTCAAGCAAAACATTATTAGAACAATTTTCAATATGAAAAATCGTTTCAGTGAGGAGGGGTAAAGTATCGCTTTTCAGCAATAACCAATACAGGAAGAAAATGTGCAAATATAATCATTGTGTTTCGAAGTACAACAATAATTTACATATTCCCGTGGTATTATGTCGATTGTTGAATGTTTCAAAATACATATATAGTAATATTGCAGCTCAGTGTTTGCGTAACCTTATGTTTTAATTTAAGCCCCAAAGCTACGGAGCTATTGATTATTCATGGTCGTATGTCTCACTGCCTTTTGCTTCCCCCCTCTTCAGGCGAGCTTGACACCCCCAGTTGCTCGCTCTGGGCCAACCACTCACTGTTCCACGACTGCGAGGTTGCATTACGTGACATGAACGTGCATGATGTTTGCGACATAGCCTGTGAACAATGGAATTAGATCCATTTCCGTCGCTAGTACACTGTACAATATTCTTGTAAATGAAAATGAAATAATCATGAAAATCACACATAACTTTAAAATTTGTACATTTACATGAAAAAAAGCTGTATCACTATAAAATAGTATTCGTAGCAATACTGAATCCGGATTCTTGCCCGGGCATTTATGCTTTGTGTTGTCCCAATACCTCCAGTGATTAAAGTTATTTGTAAGCTGTTCCCTGAATAGCTTTCCAGTATTAACTGGGCACATTAAAAAACATAATAAAACAAAAAATAAGTAAAAATGTTTAAAATTCCATTATCTTTTCCATGGCTTATAAACATAAGCTTGTATTAAACATCAATCAAAATTTTAATTAATGCGATAATTACTGTAAGTGCGACCAGAATTATTGAGTATTGTTTGGAAAATACATACAAATATAATCAGAGCAATTTGTTATATTTTTTCGCAAATAGTTTTCACAGGAATCTTTTGTAAAAGTACAAACAAAGAATGAGCTATTCCTTCAATACTCGCTAGTGATATGCAAACATATAACCTCGGTAACGAGCAAATTCACGAGTTTTCACGTTTTTAATGTTGCAAATAAACTTATAAAACGAAACTACAACATGAAATTTAAATAAAAATTCCTTCAAATAATGTCGTGCGTCATAAATATAATTTTCAATTAACAAAATTTCTAGACGTGAATCACACACTTACTTTCCGTGCCCGCAGCTACAATTCGTAAACGTTTCTTTCCAACATCATGCACAGATAGCATCACGAAACAGATGGAAATTTTAAACTATTAGAAACGGCTCCGATAAAAAAAAACTTACAAAAAGTTAATTCCCGGCTTATGACCTGATTTTCGACAAGATATTTTATTAAAACACTGTCCATGTGGTTAAAATTTACTAAGCAGTTAATACTATAAAGATTCCGTGCATGTAAGAAGTTATACTTCTGTGGAATTAATAAAGTATTAATCTGAAACATTTTAAAACACATATTATGACACTAGGTAGCTATATGTTTGTATAGCTTATGCGATTTTTCTTAAACGATTGAAATCAGTCTGTAAATTATTCATACAAGCAAACCTTGAACTTATTAAATTTTATTCTTATATAATATTGTTATTAGAAAAAGTCAAATGTTTTAACCAGTAACAAGGTTTGAACCACGTCAAAAATTCGCTCTTGAGCTTTACAAGCGCGCGCTTTTCCATAGTGCTCCCGAGCCTATTGAGACTCTAGAATGACAGTTTTCTTACGAATTTTAATATTCGAGATTATTTTTACGTTCGCTTTTTAATTTCCCAAATATATTCTGAGGTATTTTCACCACTATAAAGTTTCAGTTGGAACATCAATACGTTTGGTATGCCCTAATGTTTACGAAAGTGACTCTATACGGGTTTCTGTTGCTACACGTGCGTCCGACGTAAGTGCGACGGAGCGTGTGTAGCCTCATGTCAGAAGAAGGGTTGTGACAGAAGAAAATATGCTTCTCTTCGCTAACCGGAGCGCAAGTAGGGCAGCTACTACTACTAGCCGGAGTACCCGCGCATCGCTGCGGCAGTCTGCAGACAGAGCACACTCACTGCTCGTTGTGCATGCCCCTCCTTGAGGGTCCGCCACTGGCTTGCAAGAGCCGTCGCCGCGGCTGAAGGCAACAACAACGCAGAAGCCCGAAGCCATGGAAACGAAGACAGCATATCAATGAAATGTACAAATTTAACCGCATGGTATCTAGTGCATGAGCCACTCAAAACTGACCCTCCTTTAATATGAACTTGGAATGATAGCTCATTTTATATTAGTTGCACTTGGTTGTGATAAAAATGTGGTTTGATTTTATTAATCTCCGGTTCCCGTTATTGAACGGAGATTAAATATATACCAGATTTTACATTTAATTATAAGCTTTTAAACACAGAAAAATTCATTGAAATCGGTCCAGCAGTTTTTGCGTCAAACGAAAAGAAAACAAACAAACAAACAAACAAAAAAAAAACTACTTTTTTGTTATAGTACTAGCTAATAACCCGCGGCTTCATTCGCATAATTTCTGAGTATTGCTCATATATTCCCATTAAAAAGCGTTATGTGATTAATTTCAAACATTTTTACTGATAAATAGACAAAATAAATTATCAGATGCATGAAATATTTATTTTATAACATAACTGTTTAAGAATTATATTTTTGGAGTAGTTATGCGTAGGGCCTTTTTTAGTATATATTAATTATCCGATTTTAATGCTTATGTTTCAGAGTGTTCGAAGATATATTTTACATTTATGAAATCACAATTACCTCCTTTTCTAATGCCATAGTTTACCCTGAAACTTTTATATATTGTGATTAAAGATATTCGTAGAATTATTAAATAATTTCACCTTATTATAAATTCTTCCCATTATTTAAGGTTGTTTGATACGAGCACGTCTTTATTTGAATTATAAAATAAAGATCTATTATACAACATATTAGTTGACTCTTAGTTTAATTAGTATTACTTAATCAAATCCCCAAATGTTTTACCCCTCACCTCTTTTCCCACAGGGATGCCAAAGTAAAAATGAAGAACTAAGTAAACATGGCAATATCTATTAACCATACAAAAACCTTACTCAATCCAATTTTTTTAACTGCTTATGTGAACTCCAATAAAATTATAACCAACATATATGTTATTGAGTTAAAATTAATTTTGCCAATAATGATTTACTTGATACCATATCTTTTTTTTTAAATAATATTAACCCATGTACAACTTAAGAGGTTATATTTCGGAAAATATTGAATAAGCGAATGTAGGTTAAGATATGTTTATTAAACATTTCCTATTTTTAAATTAAGTTTGAAATGATAAGAATATATAATTTTTTTTAAATAAAAAATATTTCAAAAATTTTACCTTTTAAAAAGTATGTTGTAAGAAAGAGTTGGTAGAATTTGCATGTCTGTAAATAATACCACATAACTTAGATTTAGCTTGATTAGCTTCAGAGATACGACTTTTTCAATAAAAAAATCAACTACATTTCCACCACTTTTTTTCGTTGAATATAGAAAATAGTAAAGGTAAAAAAAATATTAAATCATAATCTTTACCATTTCTTGTTTATTTTTTCACCTTCATCTTAATTTTCTTGGATATATGATTTACTACTATAAAAACTAACGCGCACCCGTTTCACTACCTTTAAGTTCGAATATCGAAAAAAGGTGAAAGAACTTTACATAATTAATTATTAATGTTATTTATGCGAAGTTTATTACTTCCAGCTTTACTATGGAGATATGAAATTTTTATGATAAAACATAACTGACTCTTTTTCACACCCTTAAAGATTAAATCTGGAAAAAAAAATTGTAGCTATATGTGCTTGTTACTCAGTCTTAATTTAAAGCCGTTAAATCTAGTAAATTCGGAAATATGCATTTTTTTTCTTTACTCCCACAGTTACCACCTTAACACCCCTTAGGGGAAGAATCTTGCAATAAAGTAAAATAATATTTTTTATTTTATCAATTTGCCATTTAATTTTCATAACAATTAATTAGCTTCTGAGATATGATTTTTAAAATAAATGAAAACTTATCCCGTTAAATCCCATTAAAAGACGAATATTTACAAACGCAAAAAATAAGCAATACGTAAATTTAGATGCAGGTTTTTCTTTAGTGTCTTACTTCTAGTTCTAATTGAATTGGTAGTTCTAATTTTTTTTGTTTTAAAATCATACCTAACCCTTTTACGAACCTTAGCGTTTGAATACAGCAAAATGGTAGAACAGTGGTTGATAGTTTTTGTATGTGTAGTATCCAATTTTTTTTATTGTTTTGATTAAATTTGAAGTTGAAAAATTTATCTTAAAACTATATTCACCCCTTTTTCACACCTTAAGCTGGAATTTCGAAAAATGGTAAAATTGTAGTAGGTAGTTTTCGTATGTTTATTACTGGTAGACAAAATATTTTATTATGCTTAATTTAATTCGAAGATATGATTATTAATCTAAATAATCTTATCATTTTTTCATTTATTACAGGTTGAATTTCACAAAATGTAAAAATTGTGGTTAGTGGTTGTTTGCATATTTTTGGTACCCAATATCACTATAAATGCATTATTAAATTCGGAGATATTTTTTAATTTTGAAAACATTCTTACCCCTTTTTCACCATTTAGTGGTTGAATTTCAAAAACTTAAAAATTGTTTTTGTAAGTTTTTATATGTTTATTATTGGAACCAACAATCATTCATTACGCTTAATTAAATTTAGAGATATAATAATTAATTTTAAAAAAATACTTATCCCTTTTTCAACCTTAAGGGGTTTAATTTTGCAAAAAAAATATATATATATATATATATATTGTGGATGGGAGTTTGAGAATGGTCATTATTGGTAGCCGAAATCATTTATTATGCCTAGTTAAAATCAGAGATATAATTATTAACGTTTATAGCATACTTACCCCCAAGGGGTTTTAATTCGCAAAATATTAGGATTGTTGTAGGTAGTTTCCGAATGTTAGTTATTGGTATCTATTTGGTTTTTAAAGCTTGATTATTATTTTGCGAGATATAAATAATATATAAAAACACATTTACACATTTTTTCACCCCCTTAAGGATTGACTTCTTTAGACATTGCCTAGTTTATAAGTTAACGAAAGAGCGTATCATTAAAAACAGACTTTATCAAAATCCATCCAGTAGTTATCGAATGATGTTCGAACAAACAGACAAAAGAACTATATTTTTGGGGTTCTCAATAATGTAAATAACTAATTGCAATGGGTTTTATCATCATTTCATCTAATGTACAGACTTCTTGCCTCGAACAGTTTTATTTTTTGTATAGCTATATAAAACTAAAGGAGACATTGGTGTGGCGGAGACTGCGGGGTGGCGGAGACAGCGGTGTGGTGGGGACAGCGGTGTGCGGAGACAGCGGTGTGCGTAGACAGCGGTGTGGTGGAGACAGCGGTGTGCGGAGACAGCGGTGTGATGGAGACAGCGGTGTGCGGAGACATTGGTGTGGCGGAGACTGCGGGGTGGTGCAGACAGCGGTGTGGTGGGGACAGCGGTGTGCGGAGACAGCGGTGTGCGGAGACAGCGGTGTGGTGGAGACAGCGGTGTGCGGAGACAGCGGTGTGATGGAGACAGCGGTGTGGTGGAGACAGCGGTGTGCGGAGACAGCGGTGTGCGGAGACAGCGGTGTGCGGAGACAGCGGTGTGGTGGAGACAGCGGTGTGCGGATACAGCGGTGTGCGGAGACAGCGGTGTGGTGGGGACAGCGGGATGGCGGAGACAGCGGGGTGGCGGAGGAAGCGGTGTGCGGAGACAGCGGTGTGCGGAGACAGCGGTGTGGTGGAGACAGCAGTGTGCGGAGACAGCGGTGTGATGGAGACAGCGGTGTGCGGAGACAGCGGTGTGCGGAGACAGCGGTGTGGTGGAGACAGCGGTGTGGTGGAGACAGCGGTGTGCGGAGACAGCGGTGTGCGGAGACAGTGGTGTGGTGGGGACAGCGGGATGGCGGAGACAGCGGTGTGCGGAGACAGCGGTGTGCGGAGACAGCGGTGTGCGGAGACAGCGGTGTGGTGGAGACAGCGGTGTGGTGGAGACAGCGGTGTGCGGAGACAGCGGTGTGCGGAGACAGTGGTGTGGTGGGGACAGCGGGATGGCGGAGACAGCGGTGTGGTGGAGACAGCGGTGTGCGGAGACAGCGGTGTGCGGAGACAGCGGTGTGGTGGAGACAGCAGTGTGCGGAGACAGCGGTGTGATGGAGACAGCGGTGTGCGGAGACAGCGGTGTGCGGAGACAGCGGTGTGGTGGAGACAGCGGTGTGGTGGAGACAGCGGTGTGCGGAGACAGCGGTGTGGTGGGGACAGCGGGATGGCGGAGACAGCGGGATGGCGGAGACAGCGGTGTGCGGAGACAGCGGTGTGATGGAGACAGCGGTGTGCGGAGACAGCGGTGTGCGGAGACAGCGGTGTGGTGGAGACAGCGGTGTGGTGGAGACAGCGGTGTGGTGGAGACAGCGGTGTGCGGAGACAGCGGTGTGCGGAGACAGTGGTGTGGTGGGGACAGCGGGATGGCGGAGACAGCGGTGTGGTGGAGACAGCGGTGTGCGGAGACAGAGGTGTGCGGGGACAGCGGTGTGGTGGAGACAGAGGTGTGCGGAGACAGCGGTGTGGTGGAGACAGCGGTGTGGTGGAGACAGCGGTGTGGTGGAGACAGCGGTGTGGTGGAGACAGCGGTGTGGTGGAGACAGCGGTGTGCGGAGACAGCGGTGTGCGGAGACAGCGGTGTGCGGAGACAGCGGTGTGCGGAGACAGTGGTGTGGTGGGGACAGCGGGATGGCGGAGACAGCGGTGTGGTGGAGACAGCGGTGTGCGGAGACAGAGGTGTGCGGGGACAGCGGTGTGGTGGAGACAGAGGTGTGCGGAGACAGCGGTGTGGTGGAGACAGCGGTGTGGTGGAGACAGCGGTGTGGTGGAGACAGCGGTGTGGTGGAGACAGCGGTGTGGTGGAGACAGCGGTGTGCGGAGACAGCGGTGTGCGGAGACAGTGGTGTGGTGGGGACAGCGGGATGGCGGAGACAGCGGTGTGGTGGAGACAGCGGTGTGCGGAGACAGAGGTGTGCGGGGACAGAGGTGTGGTGGAGACAGCGGTGTGCGGAGACAGAGGTGTGCGGAGACAGCGGTGTGGCGGAGACAGGCGTCCTGGCTGGCAACCCTCGGTCCTCGTCCTGAGCGGTGACGCGTCACGCCGCCGGCGCCGGGCGGGTCCCGGGATAATTGCTCGCTCAGTTAAAACAAACACCGACCGTGATTTCCCAGGCGGGCTGGCTGGGGTCGGGTCGCCAGAGCTAGCGTGGCTCCCGCGGCCAGTGTGGCCCCTCAGACCCACACTGGGGCTGCCGCGCATTTCAGGCCCACCCCTCGGTGTCTCTGCGAGCCTGCTGGGCCTGCCGCCGCGAGCATTGCAACACACACGTGGCACACATCGGCACACGAGCTCGTGAATACACAGTGTGTTTGTTGTTTGGCCTTCATTCACGCAGCAACGCATCGACATGATTTTTTGCATATCGATAGTTTTTGGGCCTGAGAGTTTTATAGATTACATATAATTTTAAAATGTCATCCCTAAGTGAGCGGAAAAGGGGTAAAATCTGTTTTATAGTACAAAATCATAGGAGGTAAGACATAGACACACAAACAGTGAGTTTGTGTCATTTCTCCATGTCAGCCACACGGTCATATAGTAAGGTCTGGTAACTTCCTATCCTCCTTGGCGAAACCTGTCCGCTTAGTGTAGCTTGCAGCTACTAGCGAACTAAGGCCCTAATATGAGTTCAGTTTAGAACTTTGTCGATAGATGGTGTTGCCTTGAATTTTTAACGCGCTATCGTTTGGTGCGTCCATCACGTCTTGCGTAGGCGTTACCTGGCTTCACTCAAAATGAAGCTGAAGATTGGCGTCACTGTTCTGCTGATGCGTAGCCTTGATGCACCGAGATTGCGCAATCATTGGGACTTTATAAAACAAAATCTTCCTCTTTTCAAGTTTATGTCCTACAGATTTATAACTCGGTAGTGATTTTTCGTATATTTATAAAGTTATTTAGCCTGGGCAACACTGGGTACAGCTAGTAATAACTAAAAAGGGAAATAGGTCGATAATTTTAACTTAAACCATGTTTAATAATATCTTTCATTAACACGAACGAAATCAAAAATATATCGCTATAAATTCAAACACAGGTCAGTGTACAGTAGACTCCTGATTATATGCGCTAATAAAAGGAAGCTATGCCACGGATAATGTGTACAGTTAATGTACATTATTTACACAGGACTAATTGAATAAATATAAAGATCGTAAAGCGGATACTTATGAACATGTTGGTGTATATTTTACAGAAAAATTAAATTTTTAAAATAAAGGAAGTCTTCCGGACAAATCGACAGTTCTTTAGAAAATAAAATACGTCTCTTGTCACCAAAAACATTTGTTCTATGTAAACAAAGAACATATATCATGTCATGGATATGTTGGTAGAAAATAGACATCTGACAACTCTACACTGGAACTTTAAAATTAAACTTTATCAGTAATTAGTGCTTAATTTGTGATGATTTGTGTTGCTGAAAGCATAATTATTGCTAAATAAAATGTATTATAATTTCATCGTCAAATTGACGTCAAAGGAGCAGTTACCCTTGGGAGATAAATATTTTGAGGGATAGTTTCTACGTCAAGTATTAGGGCTCAATTAATGAAAATCAGCCAAACAATTAACTTGAGTCCTGCAGGCGACCACATATTCTAGTTACGATTTGAAACTATTTTTAAATAATAATGTTTCAACTATTGCCTGTTTTTGCTGTAGTAAACAGAATTTGTGCCATGCAAATAATTAAGTAATATCCCTTGATATGTTTGTAGAACAAAGATGCGCATCGAGCGTGCCTGCCTTCCAGGTGGAGACAATAGTTTTGCTTCCAGCGTCGTTCACAACTTCCTTGAGTAAAGTTTGACTTTTTTTTTGTTTGTTTTATATACAGGGATGTATAAACTACAGGTCGCGACAGTAAAATCTCTAAAAATTTTATTTAACAAAACAAGCTTGAACAATGTTTTTTTTTTTTTTTTTTGCGATTATAGCCAATTTATTGCTGAGGTAACTTAAGATTAAAATAATTGTACTCCACTGTTGTGTAAGAGCCACTGATAATTGAGGGTTGACAGTAGGAATATTATTTTAACTTTTTCCTTTGTAGTTCACGTAGCCGACGCGCAGTTACTTCTGCCAGTGGAACTACCGCGGCAGCATGGAGTGTAGTGTCCGCGACACCCGCCAGACGCACTACACATGGAGCAGGATGTGCGGGTTGCGTCGAGCAGTCCCTCAGGGGACGCCGCCGGCGGACGAGGATCACAGAGCCAACTCAGGAGACGAGACAACTGCAGATCAAGAAGGCAAAGCCCTCGCGAGAGACGCTGAAACGAGAGCCGTCTTTTCCCCACCTCTCGACTTCTTTGTCCTTCCTTCGCCTTCTCCGTCGCGCCCTTTGTTTCCTCGCTGTTTGCTTGGGGGATATATTTTTTATTTTGCTCGTGGAAATATTCTCCGGCGATGGAAGCAAAACAAGGTAAGTGGAGCGAGCAGGAGCCAGCATCCCTGGCAGCCATATCACTTCTCCCAGGATCACCCCCCCCCCCCCAACCGGGACGGACAAGCTGCAGCCGACAGCGATCCTGCGTGGTCTTATCCCTCTACTTTGAGCTATCTTGGACGATTTCGTAAACTGCTTTACAGATAAAATATCAAAATCCAAACGTTATTGTGTATTCTTTAGCATTTTGTATACGCGTGTGGATTGATTGAGATAAAATACTTCTGTAGCAAAAACATATCTTAACTTTGGTTACAGATGTGCCAATAAACTACAAGGAAGTGTAATGAATATTTAAAGAAAAAAAAAATCAAAATTATTTTTAACCTTGGAATACTATTTTTCGAACACTTAACATTATTAACTTATAAATAAATACAAAATATCTAAGAAGCTTGTCACCGACGCGCTAGAGGCGTGCCCACATCTAGCAAGCAGGGCTGTAGACGAATCTCCCCACGCTTATTGGTGAATCTAGTTCAGAATATTACTTAATAAACGTTACTCGTTTGTATGAGCGACAGTTTCTTTAACTCTCGTATTCATGGCAATATTGAACTAGCAAACGTGTAAGCCAATACAAGATGAAATTTTTGGACTAGGAAATTTATATTTCAGAATATCAAAAGAGTTCATACGTACATGGAACAATTTCTTGTCACCTGACAGAAACCAAGCATGGAGGGAGGTAAAGCAGTGGTAAGGAAATGCACTAAAATTATTACGCAAAACATACTATACTTTTTCAGGGGGGGGGGGGGGGATTATTTGCACGACTTATGCGGCAACAATTTTTAATCAGGTTGCTTTAACTGTTCACAATGTAAAAATATTATTTGCTAACTTAGCAAATTATTTGCTCTAATTACCAACTTTTTAAATAACTTTTACGCGGTATGACTAATCAAAATTACCCGATAAAAAATATTGTACAGTTTAAGAAATTAATTACAGTTATGTTTTAACCTTTACTCGTCAAAAACGTAAAAATGTTTATAAACTATCACTACCAAGACATTTTACATAGAAAAATCTATATCTGAGTATCACAAGCCAAATTGATTTTAGGTACATTTCAAAGAAATACTACCTATTGTAGCCGTTGCCATAGTGTGACTTTCGGAAAAAATATTCGTGGTTATTAGTTTTATATATATATATATATATATATATATATATATATATATATATATATATATATATACTAGCTGCAGTACCCGGCTTTGCTTGGGCTGAACACCGGGTGATATATTGTCCGCGAGTTACAGCAAAATGGATAGCGATATGTCCAGTGTGGTGGACATTAAGAAATGACACATAATTACTGTTAGTGTATCTCTGACCTATGGATTTCTGTTTACCCATGGCGATCGGTTAAAAGGTTTAGAAGTTGATGCGCTACAGCGCCATCTAGCGGCGAGTTACAAAAAAAATGGTTAGTATAAAAACCTTCTCCATGATAAAAACACTTCGATGTGCCAACTTTCATGGCGATTGGTCAAACGGTGTAAGAGTTTATCGAAGTCATACATGCCAACATCCAATTATATATATTCTTATATTTCGAAATTTTGGGGCTTTCACTTTTGCGGAAAGTGGATGTTCAGGACCTCGAATGGTTTGGAACACTCCATCTCGAAAGAATAGATACCGTATTTTATATTCCTGAAATCGTCAAAATTTTGGGGCTTTGTTCCCAGAGGGAGGGAGGGGGTTCGAGGACCCTGAATGGCTCGAAAACACTTAAAATCGAAAGAGATAGGTTTTTAAAATGTTTTTAAACATTCGAAATTTTGGGGCTTTAACCACCTAAGGGGGAGGGGGGTGATGTTGAGGACCCCGAATGGCTCGGAAACACTCCAAATCGAAAGATATATAAAGGAATATAAGAATGTAGGCATTTACTGTACCCCTATCTACCATAATAACAATATTGACAAATAGAAAGCTTATTACCTACGTATGAATAATTATCTAAATAAATAAATAAATAACTGTATGTTTAAGAATTTACGTACATACATAATATTAAACTTCAAACTATACACACACAAAAAAACTAAGGATGTTTGTGAAACTATTTTTTTATTTGTAATAATGTTTAAAACATTTGTAGGATTTGTTTGTATGTAAAACTGTGGTGGCAATATTCCGCTTATCCAAAGGTGTATAGAAATTAATAGAGATATCACTCCCTGTACACACCACAAATCTTTGAATTAAGTAAAAAAAAGAAACATAGTCCAAAATGAAACAAAAAGAATAAGTAACAACTAATTTGACAAAAAAATTTATACAACTGGAATGACAATGTTAACATCCACCTGAAATTTAATAGAAGTAGGTAGGTAAGAATATATATATATAAGAAATTAAATGAAATTAAAATATACATAAATAAAATTATCTCACACTCAACCAAACATAATGTTTAATATAAAATAAAGGAAGATGGCAGTTACACGTAACTATTCTAAGTAATAAAAAAAATTAACTTTCCTGAAATAGTTAAATTAAAATTTTTCAACAATATATTACATAATTGATTAATTTCTGGTCTTTGGTCTCAGCAGCCCTAAGACTCTTGACGCTCAGCAGATAAATTATAAACACTAAACCAAACTCCTTGCAAATAAGTAGGTAGGTACTGTAAAAAAAATAACAATATTGACAAATAGAATGAATAAATTTCGAAGAAATTTATAAGTTTAAGAACTTATGTACCTACATAATATTAAACTTGAAACTATCCAAACAATAAAAACCTAAGAATGTTAGTGAAACTATTTTTTTTGTCATAATACCTAAAATACGTATGTTTCCAAAATGAAACAAAGTATAAATAATAACCAATTTTACAAAAAAAAAAAAGTACAACTCAAATGACATTGAAAACATACACATGAAAATTAAAAGAATTATGAGTGCCCTAGGTAGGGAGAAAAAATATATATAAAGAAATTAAATAAAAAAATGGGTGCGTGTACTTAGGTACGCACATGAGAAGTTATACTTCTTTGGCATCATTAAAAAATAGTTTTTAATTGCATGCAAAAATATTGCGTGGAGTCCCTCCGCGTGGAAGAAGTGAAACTTCGTAATGTGGAAATGAAAATAGGAATGGGTAGAAATTGATTTTTAGTGAAATCATATTGTATATAATCAAACTAAAAAAATAAAGGAAATAAATTTGTAACGATTCATAGATTGATCTTCAGAGAGAGCGAGACACCTATTGAATGTCTATAAAACTAACTTTTTTATGAGAGCAGATTTTCATGAAATAAATCATGAAATCATTCAACGATAAAAGCTGCTTATTTAAGTAAGCGGACGGGTTCGCCCCAAGGAGAAAATTGACGCGGCGAGACCTCGTGGACATAGATAAATGACACACACTCACTATTTATGTGTCTATAAAACATTATTTTTTTCTGCAATTTCAATTGTAATATACAAAAACGGTATTGAAAATATGGCGACACTACAAACTGTCAAGATCTTTATTTTTTTCTTACTCTCTACTTAGTTCCTTACAATAGAAAAACGTAACGTAATGGCTTGAAAGCTATTGCTCGGCAGACATAGAGGAATAACACTAACAGTTTGTATATCTATGACACACATTACATAAAATTAAGATATATTTTTTTAACCCGTTTAAAATTAATTTTTTTAGACAAAAGATAGCCTATGTCCATCCCCAGGATATAATCTATCTCCTTGCCAAATTTCATTACGATCCGTTGAGCCGTTCAGTCGGGAAAAGGTAACAAACAGACAGACAGACAGACAGACAGAGTTACTTTCGCATTTATAATATTAGTAAGGATATATATATATATATATATATATATATATATATATATATATATATATATACACACATACATACATACATATATCACAATATTGTGGGCACAATAACTGCAGCAATTTTTCACAAAACACTTCCAAACTGATACACAAAATCACGAAGTGGAATATCTCTTGTGAGTTTGTTAATGGACTATATCCAACCAAAGGCATAGAAATGGGGAAGGTTTATTGAAAAACAGAACATTTGCTGTAACGCCCAAAATATGAAAAATATCACATCCATTTGAAGATATTATAACTTTTAAAAGTAATATCAAAATCTTTTGTTTAAATAGGTTTTTGATACACCAATCATAACTGCAAGAGGTTGAAAAAACAAGGGTCGGAGGACAAAAAAAAAATCATACCTCCATTCGTGGGCAAAAAATTGAATTATTACAAATTATGTATTAATCTAATAATTTTTAACTTAAACTTTTGTCTGAAACAATTTTTGATTAGACCGACAATTGCTGCAATAGTGTGAAAAAATAAGGGTTAAAATTAAAAAAAAATAACTCTTTAGAACCTAGACTATAAAATCCGTTCAAATTGTTTGTAAATCATACAAATTTTATTTAAAATTGAGGTCTGAAACACTATTTGATCAGAGAAACCATTGTTTTAAGGGGTTGAAAAAATAAAGCGGTAGAATTTTTAAAAACTCATAATTTACATACCATCTACACTGTTAAATCCGTTCTGTTTTATTGTAAAACCATATATTAATATCTACAACATTCGTCTGAAAAAATTTGTTATACGACCAACCGTTACAGGAAGGAGTATTATACACAAGGTTTTGAGTGCAACAAAAAAATCATAACTCCCTTCCTAGGCACAACATCGAATAAAATCCGTTAATTTTTAAATCTTATATTTTTTTATCTAAAACTTTTGTCTGAAACAATTTTTATTAGACGAATTTGCCGTAAGAAGTTGAAATAATGAGGGGTAGAATTTAAAAAAAAAATCATAACTACCCCTACCTTAGTAGGTACACTACCAAGTCCGTTCAAATTTTTTTGTAAATCTTATAATTATTATCCAAAACTTTTGTCTGAAACAATTTTTGATAAGTTGAGCCATTGCTGCAGGGGGTTTGGGAAAAAAAAGGGCATAATGTTAAAAAAAATTCATAATTTCCGTACCATGTTGACTGTCAAATTCGTTATAATTTATTGAAAAACCTTCAATTATTATTTACAAAATTTTGTCAAAAATAATTTTTATACGACATACCATGACTGCAAGGGGTGGAATAAACATGGGTTGAACAACAAATATATCATAACCCCCTTGGTATGCACGATATCAAATCCGTTCAAATTGTTTGAAAATCTTATACATTTTATCTAAAACTTTTGTCTAAAACATATTTTGATAATACTAAGCCATTATTGCAAGGAGTTGAAAAAACCTGGGGTTGGAATGAGAAAATAAATAAAATTTCCCTATCCGGTACAATATCGAATCCATTCTCTTTTTTAAACTTTCTTAATATTGACTAAACTATCGTTGAAATACTTTTTTTTTAACCCAACCATTACTGCAACTGGTGGAAATAACAAGGTTTGAAAATAAAAATAAATAATCATTACATTTTTAAAATAAATGATCAATCCTATAATTACTTGTATGAATCCCAAAAAATTCATACAAAACTTTGGCTGAAACAATTTTTGATGAAACGAATAATAATTATTACCGCAAAAACATGGGTTGAAATTTAAAAAAGATTCAAAACTTTCTTACAGTTAAATTCGTTTGAATTTATTTTAAACCATTCTAATATTATCTTAAACCATGGCGAAAAACAAATTTTTAGACGACCACGTTATTAATGCAAGGGATGAAAAATATTGTTTGAAAGACAAAAAACTAAATAATTACCTTATTTGGCATGTAATATGAAATTCGTTCTAAGCTATTCAATGCTGGATACACTGAGTTAAATTTTTTCGTAATATTTTCGCTGCATGGAAAATTAGCAAGTACTTAACAGATCATTATGTAATATTGGAGAAATAAAACATGTTATGTACATTAAGATCTTTAAATGTTCCAGAAGTTTATAGAAGTTTCCAAAATATTTACAGAATGAATAGGTATGTACTTTGAAATCTACCTACGCCTGTACGCTGTGCGAAAGGGATTGTTTTACAGTTTATCTTCATTACAATTACTTAAGAGTTATTTCTGAAATTTTAATACTGTAACATCCCTTATATTGGTTGTTGTCACCAATATTTTCCGCAGATATTCACTAAGTGTATAACGGTTGCAAAATCATGCAAGTGATAAATATTATGAAACACTTGCCTGACTTTTTACATCCATTATATTATATTTAGTGACATAACAACAAAGCAAGGTAGGTAACATCAAATGCAGGGCAGGTAATGTGTTACAATGGCAGAAACTGCCCCTAAATAAAAGTAATGACGAGAAAACGAAAACAGAATCCACATGGCATGTGAAACGGAGCCTTAAAAATAGTTTTTTTGGCTCCCATTTTATAGTGGTTAAATATTCATTCCAATATGAATTTAAGTATTTCCTCAAAAGTAAAAATGTATCAAGATACATGCCAAATATAAGGTTTCTATAATATGATTACATATTTTAATAAAATTATTAATACTGCAGAATGATGGCTAGCAAACCTATAAAAAAATTCCCTGGATTTTTTCTTACTTTTCCCGGCTAGGAGAAATTCATCCCTAACATATTATATTAGTTAATAACCAATAACAACCAAAAATTACAATTAAAAATCGTGATTCGTAAGCACACTACACTTCACTATTGCAACAGGCAAATATAGATTATTTAATTACTCTACGGTTGGTAGGACCGAAGTCAACACGCGTCGTCGAAGTGCTGATACACGTACGACCAAACAGGAATGGGAGGAAAACATTTTGTTAATATGGGTTTGAAAGAGGAAAGAAATAAATGCACGTGGAACCGGTACAAATAAAAATAAATCTCTTCTACAACGTTCAATTTTTCATAATCACATTATTAAAAAAATTCCCCTGACTGACTGAAATTTTATGACATTTCCCTGAATTATTCCTGTTGCTAAAACTTCCCTGACTTTTCCCTGATGCTAAAAATTCCGTGATTTTTCGAGGTTTTACCTGTTGCTAGCCAATCTGTGTAGGCCTCACACACTCACTGTCAAATACTTTCCAAAGAAGCTTTATTCTTCTAGTTGTGTACATATCGACCGCACTTCCATGTGCACCTAGGTAGAGTCTAGCATGTCTCCGAACAAACTACCTGATCAAGTGCGAGGCGCCTGTGGAAGCAAAGCGGTCACCACGCGTGTGCGGCGGGCAGCATCCACCGCCCCTGCAGGCTGAGGAGTCTGCACGTGGACCTTGTAAATATGTCATGTTTAAGGTTCCACGTGAGACAGCAACACACGAGTAATGCTAAAAAGGGCTAGAACATCCTGATGGCGTTTGGCTCTGAAACAGTGGCTTACGAGCTAGAAGCTCATAAATTATGAGTCGTGCTGAGCGCCGGCCTTGAAACATCTGTCTCTTCCTCCTCGCATTAGTGCCAGCATTCACGACCAGCAAGAAAACACGAAAGATTAATATATAAATAAACCTATATACTTCTGAACACCATGAGAGTTAATATTACGTTTTGTTAGTTGTAAAAAAATGTTTCTCACATTCGGTGTAAGAACGCAAATGGTGAAAAAAGAATTACACGTTCACTAAGTAATTACGTGTCGAAATTCACCCACATAAATTGTAAGCCTAGGCATATAATGTTCTAGGGGCAAATAACTTCTGTATGTATTGGTAAAATGTAAATTGTGTCCCTTAAAATGTCAATGACTCATTTGTTTACATGCAAATATATAACATTATGTTTTCAATGCCGCATCAAAAGGATACAAACAAAAATCGGAATCCCCAACTTAAAAATTTAATGTTCTAAGGAAAAAAACGTTCAAAGTAATTATGAATTGCATATTTTTTTTAATTTGAATAAATTTGATGGTTTTCTTAAAACACGGATATCTTACTAAGAGGTTCATTTAAGAGCTGCTTCGTATATAATTCATCACATATATAAAATATACTTAAGTTTTAAAAAATATTTAACATAAAGACATTCTTATAAAACAGATGCAATTCTATGCACTAAAACCGTAATGAATGAACGCTTCTTTTTTTTAAATTTTACCTGATATAGTTAACTTTGTATCGTATATAGCTGTTGAACGTGAGCTAACGTGGCGCGCTAGGTCGAGTACTAAGACGGCGAAGTCTCGCCCAGAAGACAGTGACTCGCACAGGTGGGACGAGGTCTTGCGCAGGTGAGTTCGAAGGTAGATTGTTTCTCTCAGCATTCAGCAGCAGGCGAGTTAATGACAGTATTTACTCACGTGTGTTGCGTTTCGAAAGCGAGGTCATTAGAGCCGGAGACACAAAAAATACACAAACCAAAGGACTCGAGGGGAAAAAGACTACGACAAAGGTAAGCATAAGCCACTTTTACTGTCTGATTTAATAACTTTATCTTCACCTGAGAAAACGCCAACTTGACCACACAGAAGAGGACAAAGCTTGCAAGATAAATTCTAAGTAACCTAGTTTATTAATGTGTATTTTTTGAGCTGCATTAACCTAACTTATAGCAATTTAGTAAACCGTGAGAAATTTGAGGCTAGAATAACAACCTGAAATACACCCGCATTGCGTTGTAGTACTTGACGGCAGACAGTTCCAGCCTTTCTTCTGTTCGAGTGCCGCAGTTGCTTTCTATCAGAAATAAACACGCGATAAGATATGTTATTGCTGGCTTGTTTACCTTCAGGGTGTTAAGTCCCGTACAGATACGACAGATGACAGTCTGTGTATTCCCCTTCTATAAGCAAAGGTTACACTCTCCCGCTCACACACAACGCCCGATTGTTTGAGGAAGCAACAGACCGCATCATTTCAAGACAGACATGACTTCAGAATTGATTACAGATCATTATTTGAATGACGTTATGTTTTATTAACCAAGCCCTGATAAAATGCAATACAAAATACGATTTACTCTTTAAGCATTACCAATGATGATTATAACGGTCCCGTCTGTACTTAGAACTTAAAAATGTTTTTTTGCTCTAAAATGTTCATTTTTATGAAATAATTTAAATGGTCTAAATGTTTTTATTATCATGCGGTTTTATAGTTAAGCGTAAAATAAATAAGCAATAAGTTAAAGGTGACAGACAAAATGTATTTGCACTTTAACTACTACACGCATGTTATTATTTGCTGACTTATTTCGTAACTGGTCTTCAACCAATACTTCGGAAATATCCTTAAAAGTTCATCACTCCCAGAGTGCAGGTACGGCAGAAAGCTAGTAGTGTAGTGTTTGGTAACAGGTTACACACAACACAGGACTCTGTAATTTCCACTGATGCACCGCACCGGCCCATCCGATTGTGAGCCAATGAGGCGCGTGGCAGCACATGCGATCCAGCCAGGCGCACGGCTCCTTGGTGTGGAGAACCACCAATGAACACAAGGCAAAGGCCGAGCTATCCCGAAGAGCGCCGTGAAGCCGCACCTGCAGGTCAGTGCCCGAGCCCTACACTGGAAATTTATTTTGTAAATGGAGCAGAAAGGTTCATGTAAACATACAGATATTTATAAATATGCACATATACATGAAAATAACTTTTGCACTACTAGTGTTCGCAGTAATAATGGGTTCATATTCTTGCCCGGGAATTTGTGCTTTGTGTTGTCCCAGTACCTCCAATAGTTAAAGTCACTTGTAAGCCGTTCCCTGAATAGCTTTCCAGTATTAACTGCGCACATTAATAAGCACGGCAAAACATAAGAAATTAAAATTTTTGAATATTCTATTTACTTTATGCTTGAGTGAAATATCAATTAAAATATAAAATAATGCGCCAATTTCTGGAAGAAATACTCGGTATTATCTCGAAAAACGTATTTTATATATGCAAAAATAACCATAGCCATGTGTTGTACAAATTTTCAATGTTTTTCTTGTAGTATTACTATTGCATGGCAACTGGTTTCCAAAGGAGTCTTTTGTTAAGTAGTCCTACAGAAAAATATTTTTCAGTGTGATGGCAACACTGGGGGACACACGTGTCTCGAGCTGAAGAGAGCAACTGCGGTGTCGACCTACTGACTGTGCCGACTCCCTTGTTACACGAGCCAACAAACCCCGGCCACCGTCTACTGGCCGCCAGGCGCGCCGGCACTCACGTTTGTTCGCGTGCATGGACATGAGCGCAAGAGACGTAGATATAACGGCTGAGGCACCTCGCTCATGTTGTGAATCAAAGAGCCGGCCCCAGGCATGGCATTGAACCAATAAGTAGCGCCGAGCCGGTAGACAAGTTGTTCGTAAACCTAAAATGATTTAGGCGCACCGCAGTTAAGCATAATTACAACTCCTGCGTTTATCGTCTTCTATAAAATATTGCGGACAGTTCAGCAGCCGGTATTCAACTCGAGTCATGTGGATACAAGAAGAATAAGAAAATATAAGTATGTTATGTTACCATCGACTAAAAGTCTTCAAGCCGTTAATAATGTGAGATGAAATTTTTTTTTTCCTAAACAAAGTTTTCACTGCAAACCTTTTTAAAAAGGCTTCCATACTAAGGTCCCGCCAGAGTTAGCAATGAACCTTTTTCTTTTCGCCAAAATTTGTATAATACCTATATCTCTTGACTCAAGCGTTGTATCGGCAAGTAGTTTGTATATTCTGAAAATAACCACTGTACGTAGCCTGTTAATGCACTTACGCAATCGTGTGAGTACGTAAGTAATTGAGCTTGCGAAGGGGGGTGGGGTTGGAAAAAGGCATCGAAATTCTCTCTGCCCGACCAAAGAATTAGTCGTAACTCCGCAACGGGAAGGGTTGCACTAGTTATTTGTGTGTCGTCGTGCTCTGAAAGGTTATCTAAGCAGACATTGAGAAGTAGTGCCGGGTGACAGTCACAAGCTGGTCCAGGCCATGCCGCGCAGTCGCAGAAGCACGCGGCCAGAGGCGGCGGGCAGCTGGAGACAGGAGCCCAGGCAGCGCCAGAACTCAGCAGAGCGAGGCGCCTCGTGAGCTGCAGACCCCGAGTGCAGGGGCTGGGGGGCCACGAGTCAACTACAACTATGAGCACCCGATGGTCCACGAGAGACGTTTCACGCAAAAAAGAATTACGACAGAGTAGGGATACTAACCATCCCGTTTTTTTTTTTTTGTAGTTTTCATGTCATGTGTATCCGCTCGTCTAACATACTAGTTCTGCTAAGAATGCTAATGATTGAAACGCTCCCTCAGAATCTCCCGCCCTGATACACGAAGTAGCTCGGAGGAAGGACGTCGCAGCGACACAGCCGTGCAGGGCGCCCCCACGCTGCCGTGGGAGGGAATGTGGCGGACGTTGCTGCGCAGATATCGAAGGTCAACCATGCATCTTGTAGTTACATGTATTTTAGCCGTGGTATGGCGGAAACAAGACCTGTGAAGTCTCAAATAATTGTTAAGTTACGTCCGCACACTAATCAAATAAATCTGAAGGCGGAAGTTAAGTGTCACAAGCGCGTGCTATTATAATTGCATTCACGATGTTTCAAAACGCAAACCTAATTAATTCTCGTGTATGGGTTACAAATCAAACATTTTAATTTCTTTCCGAGTCGTATAATTAAAAAGAAGGCGATACAGGTACAAGATACAAGCATTGTAAATTATCTAAAGCCATTATGCCAAGCTCAACAGTGCCCGTTTATTAATACTAAACCATCCTTCAAAACCGGTTTATTATTGAAACATTTAAGTTATCTGGGTATCTTGGCCATGTAGGTTACCAAGTCTCAAGGTCCCGTTTGGTTAACATATTACGTAAAATCTCCCATCTTCTTCCCTTCCAAGCACAAAAACTATGGGCTTTGAAGCTAACAACTTTTTGTTACATACAAATGTATATAAATACTTTGATGTTTGTCGAATTAAAAATTATTTAATTGTATCTAAGTTAATATTGCTTCTTTTTTCCCCTAAGCTTGAAAGTACATGCTTAAAAGCAGAAAACTTTGTCTTTATTTTACATGATAACCAGTTGGCTTACATATCAATAGCAGTATTTTTAGCGCCATTCTCAACCCTCCTCAACTAAGCCGCCAGTCTAAATAAACCAAATTCATCTACCGAATAACATAAAAAGATCACTTAATGTCAATTTTGTCTCATACACTTTAAAACATTTGAGATGCTCGCGGTAATAATTTTTAACACATTTTGCTTTTTTTCTATATTGAGATCTTTTATTAGAAATATTCTGCAAATTGTGATTAATGTTGCACTTTCAAGGGTTTAAATTAACGTTTGTAGGATTCAGTCCGTAAAATGTTTAAAAAATGTTTTTTTCCCGACGTATCAAGGTACATATCGTTAATATGCCGGTAAGAAAAAGGCTTAAATAAGTTTTCCTTTCGTACGCATTCGATGCTTGACATTCAGGAACCGTGAGATAATTTTTTCTGAGCTGTGTCGTTGTTCACAAATGGAAATGTTGTCGTGAATGAATAGCTGCTACTTAACAATTTTGCGCATATTAGAAGCCATCCTAAAGTTTAAAACATATAACTAAGAACGTTTTAAGAAAATCTTCAAAATACATAAAATCGCTGCTAAGTTTAGTTTTTACAACGAATTAGGAGAACTTAATGACGTGTTTAATGGTGAGCAATAAAACCGCTAGCTTGTTTACGTATCAAAATCTGTCCAACAATCTGAATCACAGTAACACATCGTCTTTTCGAAATGTTCAACAGTTTATCGAGTACGGCGAAGGCATCAGGCGCGTGTGAATGCTTACTTCAATAAAAGGCGAGAAAATGCGCAATGTAAGTATGTATGCTATATAGTATTCCACAGCAATGCTGTTGGCATTGGCTGTTTTTTTTGCTAGATCTATAGAGAAATGCTCTAAACTAACCCAATTGACGACACAAATGAAAAGGAGATAAAAGTAAGATAAAAAGAATTGTCATCTTAAATTTACGAAAACACTGGCTACAAATTATCCGGTGATCTTTGTAAGTTTACGGGTAGAGTTTTCTGACATTAAGTTAAACATTAACTCAGAAAAAAACTCTGAGAGTGTTAAAAATACCTCCAAAACGTGTTTAAATCACGGGCATGTTTTTCCTGTTTGAAACGGTACACACAATTCGGAAGATCGAAAATATGAATCAGCGTAGTTTCTACGAAGAAAAATTTGTTCATGTATCCACATTATTCGTTAATGGTCTAAAAATTAACTGTAAATTTCTAAAAGTGTAAGATATTTCGTTTTATTAAGTTATGTTTAACTTTTATTTAAATTCAAATATTTCCAATTTTATTACTGATGTATGACAAAATATGTACTGAAACATTTAGAAAGTAACTGCTGATATATTACTATTTCACCTATCTCTCAATCAAATACTGATCCAGGCTTCTTGAATTCTACCGAGTCACGCCCTGTCCTAAAACCGGGAATCTTGAACAAGTTAAAAAAAAAAATCAAGGTTTGATTTGATTACATGTTACCACTTGAAAATGTTTTCTTTTTAAGAACAAAACCAATATTATAGTCAGTGTTCTTTAAGTGATCTCATATCTAACAGTTTTTAATAGTATGACTGACCTACTTATCCTACTGTCAACACTAATCGAGTTGAAGAACAACATATGTTGCTTTGGAACACGACAGTCAGTAAGTGGGTACTGTCAGTACTACTTTTAATGACTGTCAAATTAGAGACGAGTTACCCGCCACGTTTAGGCTGAGCAGGTCACGCGATGCAATGTGAGGCGCGGACTTCAGCCAATCACAGAGTTGGCGCATGCGACTGGTTTAGAGAGCTTTGTACGGACAGAAGTTACAATATCAGGCTTTTGTTTTCAATAGGAAGCTGCGTCAGCTGTTGAGGTTAGTCACAAATTTAATTTATTTAACTGTGTATTAAGATACTGATTGTGGACGAAAAGATGTATATCGAATGTCATTATAGCATAACGCAACCGTTTCTATGTGCTCGTAGCGTTGTATTTCGACCCGTTGAAAACATTGACCGCAAGGAAGCCGATAAGGGCGCGGCATGTCTCGCTGGCCGCGGGGACTTTCATCGCTTTCGGCAAACAGCGGGTGTGTCACGACTGTCAATGTCGGAGCGTGTCTTCTACCGAATCACGACTTATAATCATTAAGAGACTTGAACAATGCTCGTTTTCAATGGAACATATGAGCTTTATCCGAGAACATAGGGATGGACTCGTAACACATACATCCCTACATCCCTTAGCAAACGTAGCCACAATGTAGAGGACGCATTCCTAATAGATAGGTAGTATTCGAATACGTTTACTGCTAGCACCACCTGTTCACACTTGGTCGTACTAATGTGCATGTAGCCATTTTGAGTCGTGATATTCACAAATATTCCCCAAACCTTAATAACAACGACCAATTACAAAAAAAAATAGCGTAGCTGTTATAAATGTTAGCAATAAAAATGTTTGTTATAAATTTTAAATTATTAAAAATACTCAAAATGTGCATTAAATACTTCCATAAGTTTAAGTTCGACTTTCGGTAATTTTTATTAACGTTTTCATTTGTCTCTGAGTTATAATTACGCTTATAACGTTTTAAACAAATATCACGCAAAAAAACTGAACTAATATTATATGAAAACAAAATAAGACCCTATTCAGAAGCTAATCGATGTAGGACGCTTCAGTGGATGCTTTGAATATATATACTGTATAGAAGTCGGCAGCCCAGGTTAAAATTTCTAATACGGTTTTGAGGTAGTTGGTTAATTCACCGCTGCAATCGCCACCATCTCTAGGGCATCGAATTGTGGTGGTCCCTAGCGGATGCGAGGGTTGCATCCCTAGAAATCACGATTTAGTGGACACATGAAGAGATGCATCGGCTTCCTTTGTGAGGATTCGTAAGCAACGCAAATATGGCCGCGTCCACTACGATGCACTTTTAGTGGATCCCGTAGCTAAGGGATCCATTAGGCTAGTATTCGGATACAGCTACAGGTAGTTTTGACAAGCCCAAAGGTCAACGCACCAATAACAATATTCAAAATTAAAATGACCCAATCACATGTGGATCGGCTAGAAGGTAAAATATGATAGCAGCCAATTAATAATATACATATACATCGATGTATATGTGCAAATAAGTTCATCCTTTTTCTACAAAACAAAGCGAATTTTGCAGTTCTGTAAAAACGACGGAATCGAACTCGGATCATCTTGGTCGGAGACGCGTGATCTGTCAATTTGTTTTCTGTATCACATGTTTTTTTGGCTCTTTGGTGATGACAAGTTGACACCCGGGCCTTCCCCGGGACTCGAACCCAGCGCCCTCGCACGGAAGATCAGCGCCCTGCCACCGTGTCTCCTAGCTGCGGTCCAGCCAACAGGGAGTGAAGTCAATCAGAAGCAAGAACTGGTTTTAGAATACAAACGGCAACAGATGCAGTGTTCATAGTGTTTATGACTTCGACAGAAGCACACGTTAAGAAGTTGAGAAATACAGGCATGCTTTTTTACACTTCTACAAATCTAAAGAAAATGAATCAACACATTCAGTTTAATCGAACGTACATATCCCTTGTTACCCACATAAATAAATAACCCTTTTTTTCGAAATAGATATAATTTATTACTTCTACTTACTCAATTTGTTTTTTACTATACTATTTTTATTTGTCTAATTGTCTATAGGAACTAAAACTCTTCCGATAAAAAAATTTATCAGAATTCACGAACTAAATTTCAATTATTTATATATATAATATATTGACGCTTATCACTGACTCCTTGACTGCCTCTGTAACGCTGTGAGATAGCGCCTACCTGCAGGATGCCAGCGTGCGACGAGAAGTCACAGATTTTTTTATCATTTAATATATATATCATAAATAATTTTCATTTGCACACTATTAAAATAAATTCAATTTAAATAAGTATGTCGTGTATATTAAATTAATGTGTTCGTTATATTAATTGTTTTTCAACGGCCGCCCTAGGCGCTAAACAACTAGCTAGTGCATACAGAGTGAGTCTGAATTCGCCCAACAAACTTCGGCTGCAGGTTCAGCATGACAAAACAACATGAAAACGTACAATACGACTTATAGTCTAAATTGCTTCCCGAGGCTCATGTACGTCTTTGAAATTGGAGCTGAACAACATTTTCATTTTAAATAATACGGAAAGTATTTAAGATATGCCACTACGAGTTTAGGTAATGTTTAACTGAACGAAGTACTACAACCACCGCGAATTTTGTCGCTGTAGCAAAATTTATTTAATTGAAATACTTGGGGGAGGGGGTGTAAAGAAGGTGGTGGAACACGTCACAAAAAAATGCGAAAAACGAATCTTACATCCGACCCCAATATGCACGGAAGACTCTTACTCTGTCACGCCGTCGTTTAGCAGCCTTAAGTTTAGAGTGTTGTCTGGCAGACTGCATCGCTACTGCACTACTGGGTTCCTGCTTCAGTGCTACAGGCAGAGATGGGGCAATATGACCGAGCCGCAGTTCAAAATATAACTGTCCGTTCTTAAAATGTATCAATGGTAGTTAATGTAGGTATGTTGCAATAAACAATAGGTATAATTTATGACCAATTACACTATATCGTGCAGTAATTCACCGATATCTTAACATTTTTGTAACGTTATAGCGATGCGAATCATAATACATCCGTATAACAATTATCACGATTCACTTACCCCACAATAACTTTCTACATAGAGTTGAAAATCCACATATTTGGATAAATAACGCCAACAAAACGATCAAATAACAATTTTTAAGTAGTGGCTTATCTTTGTAGGGGAGGGCGATGGGGGAATATATCCCTCATCCGAAACCTAACAACGATAAAAAGGAAAGAACTTGAAAGCGAACAGCAGGCAAAAGAGTCCTCCCCCCCCCCCCCCGGGCCACACACGAAATAAAATCCTAAATATGCTCATAATATTAGGGTTACAATTCGCATGGCAACTAATCATTTTGAGTAATGAACATACGGATTGGTTATCTTTGAACATACATAATTGACACATAAGACACAGTACGAGAAGACTGGGGGGCGCCGTGCAGGGAGTACTCACAGTCGCTCGGCCTCGGGCGGCAGGCTGCGCGGCACCTGGCTCAGCCCGCGCCGCGAGCAGTCCACGACCAGGCCGGCACAGGAGCACGCCCAGGGGCAGCGGCTCAGCCCGCCCCCGCCCCCGTCGTGGGGGCGGCGCACGTCGTTGCCGGCGGCCAGGGCGCCCGCCGCCCCCAGCCACAGCAGCAGCCCTGTGGTCCACATCTCCCGCCTACCAGGCCGCCATGCGCAAGTCCGCGACCGAGGAGACAGCGTCCGAGAGCGAGGGAACACTAGCGCGAGCAGCCGGCGTGTTGCTCACATAGCGGCCGCCCTGCTGCGAGGACGCGGGTCCGCCAGCCACGCGGGCTCATAGCAGCTCCTCCCGGCGCAGCGCAGAGACCTCCTACCCCGCCCGCGGTCCCTGCCGTACTGACGGCGCCAGACCGCGCGGCGCGGGACCGCAGTTGCGCGGCCCGCCGCCAGGGGCGCCACGCGCCGGGAGGGGGTGGAGGGGGGGTGGAGGGGAGGCGACCTCGACGAAGGACCGGCGCGGCGCCCGAGGGCGCTGTTTTCATTTTTTATTATTTATTCCGGGTCGGGGCAGCGTCTGGTCGCGCCCGGCGTGATTGATCGAGTTGCTCGGTGACAATAATTGCCCTCCCCGCTCCACAGATAGAATTTTTATGTTTCCTCGCCCTGCGTGCGTGTGTGCTTGCGTGTGTGTGTGGCGCAGAGATGATAAACGACCGCGGAAAAGCCAGTCAGCCTTCCAACTCGATGTTATTGTTTCCGCAATGGTGAAGCAACTATTAGTTGCATCGCTCGTATGAGACAGGAAAAACCTAATTATTTTATTTTTAATTTTTTTTGCTTAGTTTTTCTTAAAGATTAAATTGTGAAATTCCCCTATCTAATCGTCTGAAATGTATGTTTTAATAGCTGGTGTGTTCAAGAACATAATAACTATTGACAGTTAAATAGATTATACATTTTTATAGTCCGGCAATACTGTTGAGGTTTGCCGTAGATACATATTATAGCTATTTTCTTATGGCTTATAAAATATTACTTAGTCAATATATGCATTACCACTTGAACTTATAACTACTTCTTAGCTACGTAGGTTGTATAAGATATAATTATACTTTATTTTTACTCTAATAATTTCTAAGTATTCATTATTATTTGGCTGCTTGTGCACGTATCACAATCCTTTGACGTCTTAGTTACCACATTTCAAAATTACGCGGGACAATAACGCAATCAACAACCAGAAGAATTCGACACGTATTCGCTAAGCATTTTGAAGTTAAGAATGTACTCAGATCATTTTGTGAAAAAATTCATTAACATGTAAAAAAATGTTAAGAAAGTGACGTTGCAATTTGTGATTTAAAACTTGATTCATACTTTCTCACTTTCTTTTTTTAATCAGAGGTTGAGTTTGGCATAACTGTTGTAGAAAATTATATTTAAAAAAAAATACTTCTCACCCTTTCTTACATTTCCCTCCTACAGCGTAACATTTTCGCAGACATTGTTCCTGAAGTAACGGAATTATTCTTTTAATACTAGGGACTTACGACTAAGCAATTTTCCATTTGTCATGAAAATATTTGTGCCAAAATAAAATTTAATACGTGATTGTATATTTTTGTTATTGCTTAATAGGCGAACCATGGCCTTTGACTGAAGAAACTCTTCGTCTTTAACCAGATAAAATTATCAACTGGAATATTACATAAAAATCATCGAGTAACGAAATAAAAAATTCGGATCTGTACATTACTGAAATGTAGCAACCATTAGCTATTCTTCCATTATAGATCTATCGTTCACCATATTTAGCAGTAACTTTTGATGTTTGTATGTTCAGATGATTGTTTGTACTGCAAGTCGCACTCATTTGTTCCTCTCGGGATTCTGGCCCCAAATCACGTCGGTACAAGACTCGAGGTATGAAGAAGCTCGTGGCTTTGATGCTTGTGATCAGAGCTCTACTTTTTCTGGTTTTTGCGCGAGCGTTTACTGCGTCTCGGTCTGTGTTTAATGGCGCCAATGGCTGGGTCGTTAATCTGATTAGCATATACACTTGACACTGCATGTCATTATCTAAGTCTAGTTGCCTTTAGAACGTTATATTATTGTGTTGTTTAGTTTGAAAAAAATATAATTTAAAATTAGTGTTTAACTAAGTATTTTCATTTTCATAAAATATTTTCAATATCTGAAAGTACCAATTTATTCATGCTTGCAAGACCATTTAAACAGATGTGATTGACTACTTTTTATAACAACACCTGATGTTAAAAAAAAAGTCAATCAAATCTGTGTAGCTTGGAACTTTCTTGCAAGCATACGTGGGTTCTTTTATAAACCGAAAAAAAAAACCTTATTCAAGATTACATTTTATTTAAATATCCCAATTAAGTTTTGTGGTAAAATTGTAAACATCAGATCAACTTACATTTTACTTTAATTATACCTACGCTTAGAATAAACCATTTTTCCAAAAGCCGATAAAAAAAATTCTTCAATTTGTAATGTAAAATACGCTATAAAATGTATTGTTGCCTCCATCAACATAGCCTTATACTACAAAATGTAATTATCGTTACGACTGGGGAAAACTAGTTCGTAAGGATGACCCAATTAATTTTATACAGTTTTATTTACTACTAATATTTACATTACTAATTAAATCTCCATACTTAATGTCCTTTCACAAATCGCTAAGAATGTGTCCAGTCCGCAGTTCGCCCTCCTCCCTGGAGCTAGGCTTGACAGAGGTCCGCCCCTTACCTCGAGCCTGTCCGCACACAGTCTCGCACACGCAAGGTCCCGTCGCGCCGCTCACAAGGAGGGTCCCTCGTCCTCCTCGCCCAACTCGCACTTCACTCAACTCTCACTCTCGGAACTCTCGGAACTCTCGGAACTCCCGCGGAGGCCGGCGTCACCGCTGTTATACCCCTGGCAGTCATTCCGGAACCGTTATATCGTGCCACGTCATACAGGGTCGACACGATGCTCGAAGCATCCAGAATAACGACGCTTAATCGCGCCACTCCACCCGGGACTCCCAGGCCGCCAGGGGATGGATAACCGCGCCGTAGAAGGAGGGCGCGGTGGCGGGGGAGGTGGCGAGGCCGGGCCGCTATAATCCAGGAAGGAATGCACGTGTGACGTCAGTGGCCGTGCGGGGCCGCCAGGCACCTGGCGCGCGTCACGCCCTTGCCTCTCATGGTCGCAACAATATTATAACTAGAGACCCGCAAAATTCGCGGGTTCAATGACCTACAGGATAGACTCCAATATCCTCTACACACTCGGGCAAATGCCAACTGTTCATTGGCTGCTGACTTGTGAGTCGTCTCGACTGGGTGGCCTGTGATTCGACACTTCTTTGAGCGAGGGTCTCTAATTGGCCCTCAGTCCTCCAGATTAACAGTGAACCAATGACAGAAGCAACACTAAGGTATAATTATTTGAATTTTAGCATAACACGAAATAAACCCGCGAATTTTTTGGGTCTCTAATTATAAGTAAACTCTACATCATAGAAAATACTCGTAAGAAAGCATTTGCAGAGTATTCTGTACCTGTGCATTACGTTCTCAGCATGTGTTGCGTAAAGACACGACAACGCTGGCAGCTGATGAATCCCCTGCCCGTCTCGACGCGCAGAGACGAACCTGTAGCGAGACGCCTGCGACATTAGGCCCCTTTTCCCGCCAAGGCAAACAGGGCTTGGCTCCTGGATTCTCGCTGGTGGGACAAGAACTTTACCTCAAGGATGATTTCCCATTTACTTCTGAACATTCCGCAGCCAACCAAATTCAGGGTGTCATTCATGTCGTTGGTTTTTCACTCGATAGGCAATGTCTCTCGTTCTTCAGTTATTTGTGGGTATTATTTTTCCCTTTTAAGGGTGAGGAATATTGGAAGTAACTACACATTGTTTTGTGATGTAAGGGGAAAGTACAATGGTAACAGCCTAGGTAACACCACAGCTGAAATAATGTTAAAGAAGCAACCTCAGCTGTAGCACGCTGGCAGCTTGAGAACTGAGGTACTTAACCAGCAAATTGCATTTTAATCAATGTTAACCTATTTATTTTGTACATGGAAGAATATTAGCAGCTACGCGTTACGTCACTATGCCAGTGGGTTAGTTGGAGGAAAATGTTTTAAATAATTCTGGAAATAATCCCAACCCTACCCTACTGAGGCCGACTCGCTCTATCTTATTAAAGTATGATGATTATCAAGTTAATTATACCTAAAGATTATAATTATTAGCTTTATAACCAATATTAAATTTTGTTGGGTAGAAGTACTAAAAAAACCACTGTTATGTAGTGTTTTATGTCACAGATCCGCACAGAAAGGCTTAAGGCCACGAGACCAAGATGTTCGTGGGAAGCGAACCACTTGTCCACCGAACCGTTGGCCAAACATTTGAATCCTGCCGAGGCCACGAACATCGCATCAGTGCTCATAGTTGCTGGGGAGCGTTAGTAATAACTGCCAAGGTTACACGTGATTGGAGCGGCATTGTTAGTCGTGGCGGAAGGATTTAAGAGTGGATGAGGGAGAGGGGGGTTTGAAAAGAGCCCACGTGAGCGTGATGTAGGCGAGAGGGGGGAGCGGACGGGGCCTCGCCGTGGGAAGCAAGCCTTGCTCCCGCCGACTGACTCGTGACCTCACAGTCGAGTGCGGGATTAGCCCGCCGTGTCTGGCTCCGAACACCTGGTGCGCGCGCCTCGAGCCGCCTCGTCCGGATTATCGACGAGTCAATGCGAGGAGGCCTCTGACATTCTCACACCTCCCAGGACTGCCCTTCCTTAATGGGCGACGACAAAAAAATCCTTCAATTCAAACTTATAAAGCCTGTATTTCCATAACGTTCTCGTCTTTTTATTTTAAAGGTAAGTAAAACACGTCCTCATTTCGGCAAATTTGCATCTATATATTTATTGGAAATAATTAAATGAAAGTTCACGTGATTAGTTTTACTATGGCGAAACAAGTCTAACGCATTACTTTAAGAGAAATGGTTGTAAGAAGAAATACAAAATATTTACCTGCATGCAACACGTGACGACATCTGTTGGCAAGAATCGGGACTACTTGCAACAAGTTCTTTGCATTAGATAACTTAACTCTCGCTGATGAAATATTAATAAACACAAATTTTAACAAAAAAAAAGACATTTAAAAAAACTATTCCAAAACAAATTAATAAACACTAAAAAAAAAATAATAATTGCGTATTCTTCTACAACTTAATAATCAACTTAGTTTTTCTACTCATCAATATTTAGGTACGATCTATGTGTTTACCACGCGTGAAGGTAGGTAGGTACCTACCCACTTCAAATCTAACTCAACACATGCCTATGAATAACAAACAATGATCAAAATATTTTTTAGAGTTCTCGTAAGTAAAATGAAATGAAAAATATTAGACTACTTAAAAGTCAATCAAATTATTACGATAATATAATGTGGTTACAATTATTGTTATTTTTGGAGTTGGTGTCAGCCAAGGTAGTTATAGGTGAGGTGTGCTTGTGTCACACGCGCGACTTGCCGTGGCGAGAGGCGAGAGCGGCCCGTGGCGGGAGGGGGGAGGGCAGCTGTCAAGTGGACACGCCGGTCACGCGCCGCGCCAGATACCAGTCACTTCATTACGAACCGTTTCAGATTCTTTTCTCGTTCTATATCTACACAGTCCTTCTTACGGTAATTCCTTGTGTTTAATATTGGCTATATTTTCGTATCACCGTTTCCTACATTATGTTTCAGCATAGTGTCAGCATAGTTCGTTTTTTTGGTTTAATTATGTATTGGTATTTATGTCATTTTAAGGTCGTAGATATTGTCACAGTACCTATATTGTCGTATAAAATTTAATTTGTAAATTGGTTTAATTAGCTATTGGTATTCTGTCACAGTACTCACAGTATATTGTCGTTCGTATAAAAGTTAATTTGTAAAAATAATATTTCTTAAAGTATTCTCGTATTATTATTGCTAGGTATATTGTAGTGTTTCCTTGGCTGACACCAACTCCAAAAAAAAAAACAATAATTGTAACTACATTATATCATCGTAATAATTTGATTGACTTTTAAGTAGTCTAATATTTGTCATTTCATTTTACTTACGACAACTCTAAAAAACATTTCGATCATTGTTTGTTATTCATAGGTATGTGATGAGTTAGATTTGAAGTTGGTTGGTACCTACCTACCTTCTTGCGTGGTAAACAAATAGATCGTACCTAAATATTGATGAGTAGAAAAAGTAAGTTGATTATTAAGTTGTAGAAGAATACGCAATTATTTTTTTTTTTACTTTTTAATGCATATTAATTTGTGTTGGAATAGTTTTTTGAAGTCGGTTTTTGTTAAAATTTGTGTTTATTTTTTTTTTATTTGTCTGAATATGGGTAGACCTACTAAAAGTGCTGCTCATATGAGACAGCGCCGTTTAAAGGAAACAAACGAAGTAAGGGAGAAACGCCTATCTCAACAGAGGAAATCTACCTCGAGGACAATTTCAAAAGAGACTTGTGAAGAGCGCAAAAATAGACTTTCGAAAATGTGGCTTTACTTTTAAAAGGTTTTGAACAGGGAAAATATCAATAATCGACCTTGGTAAAAAAAAACTTTGCAAAAGGGCAAATATAGATATGTTGCACTAAGTAGTGTCAAAAGATTGGAAGGCATAGCTTTATCAGATTTGGACGCCAAAAAAATAATAAATAGACCCCACGACGATAGATCGTTGACGGAAATAACGAGACTACGAAATCTGTCTTCCGACAATGGTCACACATAATACACCTTAAGTAATGCAATTAGAACGCTTGCGTCATGTTACAATGCAGCAACGAACGTAAGCGCATTACAATTTGATTACAGACAGTTAGAAATTCTGCCACAGATCGCACCCTTACTGTAAGCCGTTCAGGAGTTCCATTGATTATCATATTCAACTACGACAATTACTTGACCATAAAGACGTTACGGTAGGTGACTCAAATATCCGGATAGCCTATAAAAGATTCAGCCGAGTATCGTTAATTTGCTCCTAAGAATTGAAGAGTTCCGTTACTTTGTCATGGATCCCATAATCAGAACCTAACCAAACTCTCATCAAACTACCCTTGAAGTACATCCTTTCCAATAAAAAAGAATCATCGAAATCGGTTGGCGTGATATTGAGTTATTCTTCCATTTGTCGAGCACATACTTAATACAAATTTAAGAATTATATGGTTTTCTCATGGATGCCATTGTCAGAACTGGACCAAATTTAAATGGGACCACACGGGAAGCACCAGCTTTAAAATAAAAAAGAATCATCAAAATCGGTTCACTCAGTCGAAAGTTCTGAGGTAACAAACATTAAAAAAAACTGTCGAATTGAGAATCTCCTCTTTTTTAGAAGTCGGTTAAACAAATTCTATTTAAATAATGGTTCTAATTTAAAACTCTTAGTAAACATCTGCTTTTAGTCTCAGTAACTAATATGTATCTTTGTTCGGTGTCTGCCACTGTATCGAAAGGATACAGGTGTAAGTTTTGCAGCAAAGAATTTATCTTGAGAAAGAATGGTAGACAACACGAAAAGAATGACTGTTAAATATTTACTACGCAATATGTTAAGATGTGATCGTTGTAGCAAGTCGTTTACGCGAAGACAGAGCTTAAAAAGACACGCTAGAACTTGTAACATCAAGCCTGATTACAAGCTAGAGGACAACGACGGATCTACTTATCTAAAGAAGAATGTTCTGCATTACGTCAATAATTATCCTTGTCTTGAACGAGATAATGTTCATAGCTCTTCCGATCTCTTCAAAGAACTTAAATTGAAGGACTTTGATGATTTATGGAAGAATTATGACAATGAAAGAATCCGTAACATGAAAAGTGAGAATACATTCAAGCCGAATTCAAGTAGAATCTCCGTACTTTGTAAAAATGGCGGACTTTTAAAAAGGTAACTTGAAGACGATGAAGAAGCTTCGACATCAACGATTTCAAATTCTTACAGCAATCTGGATGAAGACGATGACTTCTATGATGGTGTCGACAGTGACTCTGAGGCTAGTGACAAAAGCAAGGACTGTGATGAAGCACCTAAAGCTGCAAGACCAAACTCTGTGATGAAGCCCTGAAACCGAAACGATGGAAACATCGTGTTAAAATAAATAATTCTCATCATGCTTATGATGAACACAGGGACGAAAGTGATCTTAAAATTTTTATTAACATACATTCCAGGAAGATGACGATAGCAGAAGAAATTGATTAGGTATATGTCATGAGAAGATACAATCATATTGGTTGGTCGCCTGAGACTATTGGTGGCATCGGTTCGTAGAGGAAACTACTTGCACATCGACGAAATAGCCTCCATACTTAAAGAACTGAGGGAGGCTGGCTACATACACTTGTTTAACTTGTATATAATTTTGAGAAATAAAATAAATATTTTAAATTCAAAAATTAATGTTTTATTTTTATATTCTGATTTCTACCTAAGACTTAGTTTTCGTAATACCGTTTGCTTTTTTTCATTGTGCTTCCAAATGTGCTTCCTTTTAGTATATTGAGCTCCTTTTTGTTGATAGTGCTTCCAAATGTGCCCCTTTTCATTGATTGTGTTTCCAAATGTGCTTCCTTTTCGTTGATTGTGCTTCTAAAAGTGCTTTCTTTTGTTGATTGAGCTTCCGATTGTGCTTCCTCTTTGTCAAATGTGCTTCCGATTGTGCTTTCTTTTCGTTGATTGGCTTCCAAAAGTGCTTCCTTTTTGTTGATTGTGCTTCCAAATGTGCTTCCACTTTGTCAAATGTGCTTCCGATCGTGCTTCGTTTTCGTTGATTGAGCTTCCGATTGTGCTTCCTCTTTGTCAAATGTGCTTCCGATTGTTCTTCCTTTTCTTTGATTATACTTCCAATTGTGCTTTCATTTTTGATTGATGATCGTTAATTCTGTACTCAGGACATGATTAGTCTCATGGTTCGGAAATGTTTGGTCAATACAACTGACATTGTTCATGACCTGGTCTCGTGGTCCGAAGACACTTGGCCTTTAGGCCTATGTATAGCATTTTAAATGAACTGTTTGGAATGTATTAAAAGTATCCCATATTAGGCATAGCGACACAGAATTCATTGGATATGTATTTTGTCTAGAGTGTTTTTTTTAGAGTGAATGATTAATAAACTCCACGAAAGGTAATGGGAAACAGAATATAAAATTTATTTTAAGTTTTAGTTTTCCCTATCATTGGCCGAGAACTAAACCCGCGACGGAAATCTATCGTGCCAATTATTATTTTAATGAGTTAATTTTTTGATGAACTTTGAAATTTTTTCGAATTTCTAGGTCAATAATGACGAATTTCCAAGATGGAGGACATATAGGATTACTGGAGGCTTGTATATGAGGAACTTAAACCACTTTTAGAATTTTTAAAATGATTGAATGATATTGCTATTTTTTACATGAAATTATTTTTTGCTTCACCCAGGGATCTAATTAAGGACAGGAATCAAATGTTTCAATCAGTAAATTAATTGCAGATTTTTAAAATTAATTTTGGAATTTTTCCCGAATTTCTAGCTGAATAATTACACATTTCCAAGATTGCTCCTAAATTTCAAGATGGCGGGTGCCTCAGTAATAATAAATGAATATTGCACTCTAGTGGACTAAAATTAAATTAAAATTAAGTTAGTGCACTCTATCAGACGAAAACAAGACGGCGGACATGACATCATACCAGTTGGCGATATATATACATTTGCATTAGTGGTGGGAGGTCAGTCGGTCAGTGGCTTCCATGGAAGAAGGATCTATCGTCATATATTTTTATTTTTGACCTCACCGGGTTCGAACCAAGGACGTAAGTGCCTGTTTAAAAAAATATTTTATTAACATTTGATTAATTAATTTTTTTAAGTATTAAATTTTTCCCATTAAAATATGATAATAATTACAGATTTTCATTTTGGCGGTCTTGACTCTATAATCCAAGATGGCTGAGTGTTTTATGTATTATTTTTTATTAATTTTTTTTATAAATTATGAAATTTTTCCTGATTTTCTAGCATTAAATTCAGATTTTCAAGATGGTAGTTGTCACGAAAGGGCAACGATCTAGAATCCAAGATGGTTTCCGTAACTAAATGTGCAATGATGATGTCATACATGTCCAAGATGTCTGGCGTAATGCAACATGCAACATTTCTAGAATACAAGATGGCGATCGTAACGAAATGTGCAGTGGTTACGTCATGATACAATATGGTGGTGATGGCATATTAATTGACGAGGTTATGACCTCGTCGAATTATGGCGGCTTGCTTATAGCCGCTTTTAGAAATTATCAAGCCATTGGAATGTTTGAGGAATACAACGGGAAATGTTTCCTCAAAACGGGATTTTTTCCCTCGAAATAAAGAAATTTTAGTTTTAATTTTTTTTTTAGTTTGTTTAGGGAATTTTTGGCGAATTTTGGGAAAATTTGGAAAACTTTTAGGTTTTTTTGCCAATTTTGAAAATCAAGGTCAAAGGTCTATGCCATCCAAGATGGCAGGCGTGACGTCACAAACCAAGAAGGTGGTCGGATCCTCCGGGTCCTCCTGTGAAAGCCTGGCGCCGTAGAAACTATTATATACTACTCCCAGATTACACTATGATAACTTATTAATTACGTCTTTTGAATTTATTCACAAGTCCCATCACAGATGAATTAAACCCCTTGTTTGTTGTTTTTTGGTGTATTTATTGAGTCTATATTTTAGTGTTAATATATTGTTTTGTAATTAATTATAAATATTGGAGAAAAGGTAATAGAAAAGGGTCGTGCAACTAATTTGGGAATAAGTTGAACTCATATTGACAGGACTTACATTGTCACTGTGTTATAGTAATTCTATTCTTTATCACTATGCTTAAATAGTTTTTTAATTTCTTTATTAAACTAGTAGTAACTTTATTTTTTAATATATTTATTTTTTCTTGGTAACCAATAAAAGGATTACTTTTAAAGAATCCATTTTTTTTTCATTTTTATTAATTAAGATTTTAAAAGTTGTCGATGGCTCAGAGAACGTTAATTTATGTTACAAAACCATTTTAACAAATTTACAAATAATAAAAGTGTTTTTTATATATAAATAATATTTTGTGGAATTTATGAGCAGTTTTGAAATAACAAATCTTATTGGTGTAGGTGGTTGTCAACCGTTAAAGACCCACGAAGTTGGTTTTTTGGAACGAGCATCAGGTTTGAATCAGTCAAAGGGTACGTAGGCCTATGTATTTTTGTAATGTACCAGAAGAATCTTGCTTTCATCTCAAGTTGATATATTTAGTATTTAGGCTAAGTTTTAGCTATATTAATGGGTTGTACGAAGCGTGTGACGAATTAATTCCTGTTATATCATTAACTACAAGAATTACTCAAGTACTATTTAAATATATCTATGGCTTTGAGAATATTGTTTATGTATGCAAATAAATTGTCGTGAGAAGAGAAATTTTATGATCTGCTGAATTATTTCTGAACACTTGGAAAGGGGATTTTCTTCTAGACACTTTGGAACAAATTATGTACGTCCATCAAACAGAGCAGAGCTCATATATCTGCCTGGATATGAGGTGATTTCTTCCAATATGGAGTTATCTAACAGAAAATGCACCGTAAATTCTGATTCATGATTACGGTATAGTAATGTAATTAATGTCGCTTGTGTAATTTCTATATGTATAATGGTAACCAAAATGATATTTTACAATATTAGGATATTTTAGCTGAACTAATTATTTAAACGCTTTCGAGCTAATGTAATCGTCATTGTGTATATAATTTAATCATTTTATTTCTTTTATCTTGTGATAGCTAAATGATTTTACCCATGGTATTATTGATAAGTAGTCTCAATGGTGCTGCTCTGCCAATTTTAGCTGTAGATTTTTTTTTTGACGTGACAACGTCTAATAAATCGATGAACGCCGGCTGCACACACGAAAAAGTGTCCCGTTACTTACATTTTTTCCGTTACGCTGTGTCCCGTTACGCTCATTGTTCCGTTACGCTGTGTCCCATTACGCTCATTGTACGCTTGCGCCGCACCTATCTCTCTTCCACTCGATTGGCCTATGCGTCCGAGGAGAAGAAAGACAGCGGCTGCACACAACTTACATCTACACGTAACTGTTTCGTCGACTGTTTATAAAGTGAAGTGAAAAGTTAATGTGGTTTTCATTGCTTATTACAATAACAATTTCGGCAATAATGGTTAATTATTCTTGCATTTTAAAAATCTGATTACTAGTATAATTTCAAGTATTTATTCTTTTATTATTTAAAAATGTAGCATCTGTCGACGAGGGCAGTAATACTTAATAGGTTATGTTAGATATTTGATTACAGTTTATTTATATAAAAATTTGTTCATAATTATATTTAAACGAAAAGTTAATGAGGTTTTCATTGCTTATTACAACAACAATTTCGGCAATAAAGGTTAATTATTCTTGCATTTTAAATATCTGATTACTAGTATAATTTCAAGTATTTATTCTTTTATTATTAAAATAAGAATGATTCAATTTTATCCATAAAAGTATGCAATCATTTCATCAATGTTTTCTTATGACGTTGTCACGTTAAACTATCGTCCATAAACCGACTTTACAGACAACCAATTTTTTTTTCATTTTAATTAAATTTATTTCTGAATGAGACTTTCAAGTAACATATTGTATCTAAACTTTACTATAACAACACTATAAACTAGCACCATCAAACTGGAGACTATTATGTATATGATGATATGATAGTTGATTCTTAGGAATATATAATTTTTGTGTCAGTTTGAAATACAACCTTACCTACGCGATCTAAGTTCAAAAAAATAACGTTTATTTTGTAGTTTATAACAACGTCATGTGCTTAGGATATTATTGAAATTGACCAAATTTGAGAATGTATTTATGTTGTACTAATTAGGTATTAATTTCTTTCAGTTTCATGACAATAAAAGTTTATAATAATCAAAAAATATTAATTTGGAAATTGGTGACCTAAACTATGCACAATTATAATCATTGAACCAAATAATTTGAATGGTACTAGTCTTGTTTCTATTACAAAATTATGTCATTCTGTGTGGTGATAGAATTTTACCAACTAAAACTACGCTTAAAGAGGTAACAAATTACTGTTGAAATATCGAATTCCACTCGAGGTGTCAAATTCAGCCGTTAGTCACTACCATTGTCTGAAATGTTTCCTCTGGATTCACGTTCTAGTGCATTTTAATTCGTGTCCCTAACTAAGGAATCTCCCCTCGGAACCATCAGTACGTAGGAAACTCAAACCAAACGCACTAACACATCCAATCTGTCAGTTACTACAGTGGACTCTGCGCTGTGCCCGGGTGCGTGACTGCGTGAACCAGGCTGTACGACGCCAATCACGCAGCTCGTTACTGTGGCCGCCGCTGGAGCCGAGGCAGTCGTGACGCGCGCAGCACGGAGCTCCCAGCGCTCCGGTAAGTCACGGCCAGGCCTGCAGTGCGCTCGTCTCGGCGATTGCAGTCATTACTGAGTCCCTGCGCATGACGTATCGCTCCCCGTAAATCACTATCGGCTTCCCGCCGGTCTCTTTCTCTGCCTCCACCGCCCACGGCATGCTTGGACACAAGTATCGCAGACTAGTGCTGAACTTTTCAGGACAACCATGGGCGAACAAGAAACGCCAGGAATCAACCACCCAAACAATAAATTACTAACTCAGTAGTATGTAGATGGCGGTCCGGCGCCAGGCTTTAGGCTGTGGATTTGGATTGTTGGTCAGCCATCTTAGATTGTGACGTCACGGGCGGCAAAAATTCCTCAAAATTACTCAAAAATGACTCAAAATGACTCAAAAATTCCCGTTTTAAGAAAAAATTTCCCGTTTACGAGGGAAAAATTCCCGTTTCGTGTGAAAATTTCCCGTTTTATTCCGTAAAAATCCCAGCGGCTAGAAAAGTCCTGATAGAGGCTTAAGCATCCTTAACTCAAGCCTCAGTTAAGCCTCTATCAGGACTTGACCTTGACCTCGACGGCCATCTTTATCCGGGGCCAGGCTTCAGGCTGTGGATTGAAGATTGTCGACCGCCATATTGGATTGTGTCATCACGGCGGCCCTCTTGGATGGTTGTGACCTTGACCTTTGACCTTGACATAGAACCCGAAGTCCATTTTGGATCCGCCATCTTGGATCCGCCATTTTGGATGACGTCATTTTGTTTTCTCGAACATTCCGACGATGTGTTATCCGCCATATTGGATGATGACATCACCGTTGCAAATTTCGTTACGATCGCCATCTTCAACTTTTGTATTTACTATAGGATTTTAATGAAATTTTTTTTAAAAATTATAAAAAAAATTCACTTAATAAAAATTTAAAAAAATATTTAAAAAAACAAACATTTACGACACGGAGCTCGGAGTCCTCGGTTCGAACCAGGCGAGGGCAAAAAAATTAAAAAAAGGTGACCGATCCTTCCCTCGTGGTGGCTGCAGGCAGACTTACTCCCACCACTTTTTTTTCAAAGCATATATATATTCACCTAGTATGACGCCATGTCCGCCATCTTGTCTTCGATGCTGAAAGCCATCATCATTGTATCGTCGGCGAGAGTGCGCTGACGCCATGTTAGTTGAATTCTTATCCGCTAGAGTGCAGTAATAATTTATTATTGCTGTGTCACCCGCCATCTTGAAATTTGGCCGCCATCTTGAAAATCCGTAATTATTTAGCTAGGAATTCGGGAAAAGTTCCAAAATTCATGAAATAAATCACTCATTAATATACATATTGATTCGATCCGATCCTGTCCTCGGTCCGATACTCGATCGATGCAATAATGTTTAATTTTATGAGAAAATATTAATTTCAATAAACCACGTTCAACATTCATAAAGAGATTTTAAATCCTCTACTACCATCACCCTACCAGACATCAAGACCACCATATTGGAAATTCGTAATTGTTATGCTAGAGGTTCGGGAAAAAGTTCAAAATTCATTAAATAAATTTGTAATCTATATACCGATTGATTAGATCGACTAAGGTCCTTGGTTCGATCCCTGGCCGATACAAAACAACTTTAATTTTAAAAAAGTACCAGAAAAGTGTAAGGTTCGAGAAATAAAACACCACAAGTCTTTTACACAATTTATATCCTACTACAGAATCACTTGCGAAAGCCAGCAATCTCATAAACATTTAGCCCTGCATAGACGTGCAACGACTACTTCTTAGCTCCAACAGCTCCAAATGTTCCAAATGGCTCCAACAGCTCCAAATGGCCCCAAAAGCTCCAACTGCCTTTTGCTTCATCAGCTCCAATGATATTGGGCTACATTGCTACGAGTCTAAGAGACTGCGTGGCTACAAGGCTACGAGTCTAAAAGGATCTAGCTGGTTCCAAGTTATACATGGCTGCGAGACTGCATGGCTAAAAGACCGCACGGCAACGAAACTACATGTCTATGAAGCTACATGGATACAAGTCTACTCGGCTCCAACACGCAATGTACACAGTACACACTGGAAACTGAACGTACACACAGTACACACAGTAAACGGAACGTACACACAGTACACACAGGAAACTGAACGTACACACAGTACACACAGGAAACTGAAGGTACACACAGTACACACAGAAAACGGAACGCACACACACAGTACACACACAGGAAAAGGATCGTACACACAGTACACACACAGGAAACGGAACTTACACACAGTACACACACAGGAAACGGAATGTACACACAGTACACACACAAGAAACGGAAAGTACACACAGTACACACAGGAAACGGAACGCACACACAGTACACACACAGGAAACAGAACGCACACACAGTACACACTTGAAACGGAACGAACACACAGTACACACAGGAAACGGAACGTGCACACAGTACACACACAGGAAACAGAACGTACACACAGTACACACACAGGAAACGGAACGTACACACAGTACACACACAGGAAACGGAACGTACACACAGTACACACAGGAAACGGAACGAGCACACAGTTCACACACAGGAAACGGAACGCACACACAGTACACACACAGGAAACGGAACGTACACACAGTACACACAGGAAACGGAACGTACACACAGTACACACAGGAAAGGGAAAGTACACTCAGGAAACGGAACGTACACACAGTACACACACAGGAAACGGAACGTACACACAGTACACACAGGAAACTGAACGTACACACAGTACACCCAGGAAACGGAATGTACACACAGTACACACAGGAAACGGAACGTACACACAGTACACACAGGAAACGGAACGTACACACAGTACACACAGGAAACTGAACGTACACACAGTACACACAGGAAACGGAACGTACACACAGTACACACAGGAAACGGAACGTACACGCAGTACACACATAGGAAACGGAACGTACACACTGTACACACAGGAAACGGAACGTACACACAGTACACACAGGAAACTGAACGTACACACAGTACACACAGGAAACGGAACGTACACACAGTACACACAGGAAACGGAACGTACACACAGTACACACAGGAAACGGAACGTACACACAGTACACACAGGAAACGGAACATACACACAGTAAACACAGGAAACAGAACGTACACACAGTACACACAGGAAACGTAATGATCATACATACAGTAGCGGAAACACACACACAGGCTTAGTTGGAAATCAGAATACAAGAAATAAAAACATTAAATTTTTTCTTTCAATATTTTATTACTTCTCAACATTACACAAATACAAGTTAAAGAAGCCATTATTGTATGTAGCCAGCTTTCCTCAGTTCTTTGAGTATGAAGGATAGTTCTTTGATGCACGGATAGTTTCCTGCACAAAGCGAGCCATGTAGAAGTCTTAGCCGGTCAACTAATATGTTTGGATCTTTCCATGATGTGTAATCAATCTCTTCTACCACCATCTTACTTGCTTGTTTATTTTAAATACTTTTAATATCACAATCGTCCCAGTGATCATAATAAGCATTATCAGATTTATTTATTATAACACGACGTTTCCATCGTTCGGTCTCAGGACATCGCCACATTCTTCGATCTTGTCAGCTCTAGGTGCTTCATTACAGTCTATGCCTTTGTCAACAGCCTCAGAGTCACTGTAACAATCACTGTAGAAGACATCCTCTTCACCCAGATTACCGTATGAATTCGCTATCGATGATGTAGAAGTGTCTTCATCGTCTTTATGCTTCCTTTTTAGGAGTCCATAATTTTTACAAAGAATGGAGGATCTACTGAATATAGGCTTGAATGTATTCTCACTTTTCACGGTGTTGATACTTCCATTAGTTTCAGTCTTCCCGAAGCCATTAGCATCCTTCAATTTATGTTCTTCCTCACGATCGGGTGAGCTAATACCATCACGCTCAGGACAAGGAAAATTATTGACGTAATGCAGATCACTCTTCTTTAGTCTAGTGGATCCATCGGTGTCCTCTATGCCGTAAGTAGTCTTGACTTTACATGTTCTACCATAGTAGTATACGAATGTATGTTCTGGAACATGGCTTCTGGCTGTGGAGCGTGTGGGCACGTCCGCCATCTTGGATTGTGACGTCACGGCGGCCATCTTGGATGACCTTGACCTTGACCTTTGACCTTGACCTTGAATTTGATCCTCAAAAATCGCCAAAATTTGCCAAAATTGGGCAAAAATTGTCCAAAATTCCTCAAAATTCGCCAAAATTTCCATTTCTGTGGAAAAAAATTCCGCCAAAAAATCTCAAAAAATTCCACAATTCAAAAATCAGGATTTCGAAAATCCTCAAAAGTCGTTTTACCCTAGAAAGAACCCAAATTCCTAAAAGCGGCTTAAAACTCCTAAGAGCTAGCCGCTCTAAGCCGTCGAGGTCATGACCTTGAAAATTAGGATGCCATGGCAGCCATATTGGATGATGACGTCACCGTTGCAATTTTCGTTACGGCCGCCATCTTTAACTTTTTTATTTATTATCCGATTTTAATGAAAAAAATTTAAAAAATTATAAAAAAAAATTAAATAATAAAACTTTAATAAAATATTTAAAAAAAACATACATTTACGACACGGAGTTCGGAGTCCTCGGTTCGAACCCGACGAGCGCAAAAAAAAAATAAAAATGGTGACCGATCCTTCCCCCCGTGGTGACTTTTGGCAGACTGACTCCCACCACTTTTCTTAAAGCATATATATCGTCACCCAGTATGACGTCATGTCCGACATCTTGTCTTCGTTGCTGGAGACCACCATCTTGTATTCGTCGGCGAGAGTGCGCTGATAACATGTTAGTTTAGTTCTTATCCGCTAGAGTGCAGTAATCATTTATTACTGTGACACCTGCCATCTTGAAATTCGGCCGCCATCTTGGAAATCCGTAATTATTTAGCTAGGAATTCGGGAAAAGTTCCAAAACTCATTAAATAAATAGCTCATTAATTTACATATTGATTCGATCCGCTCCTGTCCTTGGTTCGATACCCGATCGATGCAATAATGTTTAATTTTATGTAAAAAATAATAATTGCAATAAACCATGTTCATCATATATTTAAAGAACCTCTAAATCCTCTACGACCACCATCCTATCAGACATCAAGACCACCATATTGGAAATTCGTAATTTTAATGCTAGAGATTCGGGAAAAAATTCAAAATTCATTTAATAAATTTGTAATCTATATACTGATTGATTAAATCGACTAAGGTACTTGGTTCGATCCCTGGCCGATACAAATCAACTTTAATTTTAAAAAAGTACCAGAAAAGTGTAAGGTTCGAGAAATAAAACACCTCAAAGTCTTTTACAAACATAATATTTATTACACAATTTCTATCCTACTACAGAATCACTTGCGAAAGCCAGCAATCTTATAAACATTTAGCCCTGCATAGACGTGCATCGACTACTTCTTAGCTCCAAATGGCTACAAATGCTTCAAAAGGCTCCAAATGCTCCAACAGCTCCAAAAAAAGGCTCCAAATGCTCCAATAACCACCAAATGCTTAACACAGCTCCAAATGGCTCCAAATGCTCCAAACGGCCTCCAAATGCTTGACAGCCTCCAAATGCTTGACTGCTCCAAACGGCTCCACATGCTCCAAATGTCTCCAAATTGCTTCAAATGCTCCAAACGGCTCCAAATGCTCCAAATTGCTCCAAATGTTCCAAACGGCTCCAAATGCTCCAAATGCTCCAAACAGCTCCAAATGCTCCAAACGGCTCCAAAAGCTCCAAATGTCTCCAAATGCTCCAAACGGCTCCAAATGCTCCAAATGTCTCCAAAAGGCTCCAAATGCTCCAAACGGCTCCAAATTGCTCCAAATGCTCCAAACGGCTCCAAATGCTCCAAATTGCTCCAAATGCTCCAAACGGCTCCAAATGCTCCAAACGGCTCCAAATGTCTCCAAAAGGCTCCAAATGCTCCAAACGGCTCCAAATGCTCCAAATGCTCCAAATGTCTCCAAAAGGCTCCAAATGCTTCAAAAGGCTCCAATTGCTCCAAACGGCCTCCAAATGCTCCAAATGGCTCCAATTGCTCCAAATGGCTCCAAATGCTCCAAATGGCTCCAACAGCTCCAAAAGGCTCCAAATGCTTCAAAAGGCTCCAATTGTTCCAAGAGCTCCATCTTCAATTGATTCCAACTGATTCCAATTACTTTTCTTATCGAACTTGGCATGGTTACTAACATGTCTTTATTAGTATACATTTTGACTGGCAGTGGTAACGTATTTTGCACCTTTAAGTTATAAGTTTTATTTAGAAATCAGATTTCGATAAATGGTAGATACCATTTGGAAAGAAAATATATTAATTTATCTTCAAGTTTATACACATTTAATTTAAGCCATTATTGTATGTAGCCAGCTTCCCTCAGTTCTTTGAGTATGAAGGATATTTCTTTAATGTTCGAATAGTTTCCTGCACAAAGCGATCCATGTAGTAGTCGTAGCCTGTCAACCAATATGTTAGGATCTTCCCATGAGGTATAATCAAACTCTTCTGCTGCGTTCATCATCCTTGCATGTTTATAATAAATATTATTATCTCTGGTGTCTATCGTTTTAACACCAACCTCAAGGTCACTTTAGTCATCGTGACAGTGATTATCACAAGCTTGATCAGGATAATTTATTTTATTACGACGTTTCCATCGTTTTGGTCTCAAACCACCATCACAGTCTTCGCTCTTACATGCTTTTGGTGCTTCAGCACAGTACTCAATCATGTCAGCCTTAGATGTGTCAGCACAGTCTTCGTTCACGACAGCTTCTGATGTGTCACCACAGTCTTCAATCATGTCAGCACCACAAACTTGATCAGGATAATTTATTTTATTACGTCGTTTCCATCGTTTTGGTCTCAGACCGCCATCACAGTCTTCGATCTTGCCTGCTTTAGGTGCTTCAGTACAGTACTCAATCATGTCAGCCTTATATGTGTCAGCACAGTCTTCGTTCACGCCAGCTTCTGATGTGTCACCACAGTCTTCAATCATGTCAGCACCACAAACTTGATCAGGATAATTTATTTTATTACGTCGTTTCCGTCGTTTTGGTCTCAGACCGCCATCACAGTCTTCGATCTTACCTACTTTAGGTGCTTCAGTACAGTACTCAATCATGTCAGCCTCAGATGTGTCACCACAATCTTCAATCATGCACGCTTCAGATGATTCATCATAGTCTTCGACCTTGTAAGCTTCAGATGGTTCTCCATCTTTCTCATTTTCATGGAGACGACTAGATATTGGAGTAAATATATTTTCATTTCTAATGTGGTTACAACTTCCTTCGTTTGTTTTAGATTTTAAATTATTATCTTGATCTAGATCAGTAATTTTAGCATTAGCTTTTTCGCCTTCGTTCCTCTTCCGCGATGTTGTAGCCCAGTCTTCGTTATCTTTATTCATCTTAATTGTACAGGTCTTGTAATGTCTATCCAAGTAATATCTTCTACCAAAGGATTTCTGACACTGACTGCAATGAAATGGTTTTTGACAAGGACCCAAATTACACTCGCTTCTCTCATGTCGTTTAGCATTCTTTCTCAAGGTAAACACCTTGCTACAGTATCTACAGTGATGACGTTTCGATACAGCGTCAGATCCTAAATCGGAATTCATATTAGTTACCGAGACTAATGCCAGATGCAAACTAAGAGTTTTAAATTAGATATATTACTTAAATAGAATTTTTTAATTATTTCATCAGCGAGAATTAATTTATCTCATTCAAAGGTACTTTTTGCAAGTAGTTCTGCTTTTCAACAACAGATGTCGCCACATGTTACTTGCAGGTAAATAATATTTAGTTCTTTTATGCGGGATGCGGGATGCTCACTAACGATCGAAATAGAACGATGGCTTCGCTAGACTCCAAGGAGAAGGAAGTTCGTCCATCCTGTTAGTGCTTCTTAGATTTCTCAGAAATTATTTGACTGAGTAATGATAATTTTTTTTTTTAATTTCCGCCTGATAAAAATATTACAAGTAATGATTGAGTAGCAGAAGTTCACTAATTATATGCAACCTTGAATAAAAAATGACATGCTTCATTAAGTAAAAAAATCCTTCATGCAGAGATAAATTCCTCATCAGTAACCAGAAGCACTCGGAGAAAACCATCAGATGTATAGTCAGGAATAATCAGAAGCACCCAGTGAAAACCATCAAAATATTGTCAAGAATAATCAGGAGCACACGGAGAAATCCATCTAAATATTGTCAAGAATAATCAGGAGCACACGGAGAAATCCACCATAATACTGTCAAGAATAAACGGGAGCACACGGAGAAAACCGCCATAATATTGACAAGAATAATCGGAAGCACACGGAGAAAACCGCCACAAGTTTTCTTTGATATCATAAAATTTCAGGAAAAAATAATAAAAAATAAAAATAAATTAATAAAAAATTTAAAAAAATAAAATAAAAAATACATAAAATTCTGGCTTGTACTAGAACTATATCTTTGCTCAACAATGAGAAGTTCACAAGCTAGCAGAATCTGTTTATGTATTTTTTATTTTATTTTTTTAAATTTTTTATTAATTTATTTTTATTTTTTATTATTTTTTCCTGAAATTTTATGATATCAAAGAAAACTTGTGGCGGTTTTCTCCGTGTGCTTCCGATTATTCTTGTCAATATTATGGCGGTTTTCTCCGTGTGCTCCCGTTTATTCTTGACAGTATTATGGTGGATTTCTCCGTGTGCTCCTGATTATTCTTGACAATATTTAGATGGATTTCTCCGTGTGCTCCTGATTATTCTTGACAATATTTTGATGGTTTTCACTGGGTGCTTCTGATTATTCCTGACTATACATCTGATGGTTTTCTCCGAGTGCTTCTGGTTACTGATGAGGAATTTATCTCTGCATGAAGGATTTTTTTACTTAATGAAGCATGTCATTTTTTATTCAAGGTTGCATATAATTAGTGAACTTCTGCTACTCAATCATTACTTGTAATATTTTTATCAGGCGGAAATAAAAAAAAAAAAAATTATCATTACTCAGTCAAATAATTTCTGAGAAATCTAAGAAGCACTAACAGGATGGACGAACTTCCTTCTCCTTGGAGTCTAGCGAAGCCATCGTTCTATTTCGATCGTTAGTGAGCATCCCGCATCCCGCATAAAAGAACTAAATATTATTTACCTGCAAGTAACATGTGGCGACATCTGTTGTTGAAAAGCAGAACTACTTGCAAAAAGTACCTTTGAATGAGATAAATTAATTCTCGCTGATTAAATAATTAAAAAATTCTATTTAAGTAATATATCTAATTTAAAACTCTTAGTTTGCATCTGGCATTAGTCTCGGTAACTAATATGAATTCCGATTTAGGATCTGACGCTGTATCGAAACGTCATCACTGTAGATACTGTAGCAAGGTGTTTACCTTGAGAAAGAATGCTAAACGACATGAGAGAAGCGAGTGTAATTTGGGTCCTTGTCAAAAACCATTTCATTGCAGTCAGTGTCAGAAATCCTTTGGTAGAAGATATTACTTGGATAGACATTACAAGACCTGTACAATTAAGATGAATAAAGATAACGAAGACTGGGCTACAACATCGCGGAAGAGGAACGAAGGCGAAAAAGCTAATGCTAAAATTACTGATCTAGATCAAGATAATAATTTAAAATCTAAAACAAACGAAGGAAGTTGTAACCACATTAGAAATGAAAATATATTTACTCCAATATCTAGTCGTCTCCATGAAAATGAGAAAGATGGAGAACCATCTGAAGCTTACAAGGTCGAAGACTATGATGAATCATCTGAAGCGCGCATGATTGAAGATTGTGGTGACACATCTGAGGCTGACATGATTGAGTACTGTACTGAAGCACCTAAAGTAGGTAAGATCGAAGACTGTGATGGCGGTCTGAGACCAAAACGACGGAAACGACGTAATAAAATAAATTATCCTGATCAAGTTTGTGGTGCTGACATGATTGAAGACTGTGGTGACACATCAGAAGCTGGCGTGAACGAAGACTGTGCTGACACATCTAAGGCTGACATGATTGAGTACTGTACTGAAGCACCTAAAGCAGGCAAGATCGAAGACTGTGATGGCGGTCTGAGACCAAAACGATGGAAACGACGTAATAAAATAAATTATCCTGATCAAGTTTGTGGTGCTGACATGATTGAAGACTGTGGTGACACATCAGAAGCTGTCGTGAACGAAGACTGTGCTGACACATCTAAGGCTGACATGATTGAGTACTGTGCTGAAGCACCAAAAGCATGTAAGAGCGAAGACTGTGATGGTGGTTTGAGACCAAAACGATGGAAACGTCGTAATAAAATAAATTATCCTGATCAAGCTTGTGATAATCACTGTCACGATGACTAAAGTGACCTTGAGGTTGGTGTTAAAACGATAGACACCAGAGATAATAATATTTATTATAAACATGCAAGGATGATGAACGCAGCAGAAGAGTTTGATTATACCTCATGGGAAGATCCTAACATATTGGTTGACAGGCTACGACTACTACATGGATCGCTTTGTGCAGGAAACTATTCGAACATTAAAGAAATATCCTTCATACTCAAAGAACTGAGGGAAGCTGGCTACATACAATAATGGCTTAAATTAAATGTGTATAAACTTGAAGATAAATTAATATATTTTCTTTCCAAATGGTATCTACCATTTATCGAAATCTGATTTCTAAATAAAACTTATAACTTAAAGGTGCAAAATACGTTACCACTGCCAGTCAAAATGTATACTAATAAAGACATGTTAGTAACCATGCCAAGTTCGATAAGAAAAGTAATTGGAATCAGTTGGAATCAATTGAAGATGGAGCTCTTGGAACAATTGGAGCCTTTTGAAGCATTTGGAGCCTTTTGGAGCTGTTGGAGCCATTTGGAGCATTTGGAGCCATTTGGAGCAATTGGAGCCATTTGGAGCATTTGGAGGCTGTTTGGAGCAATTGGAGCCTTTTGAAGCATTTGGAGCCTTTTGGAGACATTTGGAGCATTTGGAGCATTTGGAGCCGTTTGGAGCATTTGGAGCCTTTTGGAGACATTTGGAGCATTTGGAGCCGTTTGGAGCATTTGGAGACATTTGGAGCTTTTGGAGCCGTTTGGAGCATTTGGAGCTGTTTGGAGCATTTGGAGCATTTGGAGCCGTTTGGAACATTTGGAGCAATTTGGAGCATTTGGAGCCGTTTGGAGCATTTGAAGCAATTTGGAGACATTTGGAGCATTTGGAGCCGTTTGGAGCAGTCAAGCATTTGGAGGCTGTCAAGCATTTAGAGGCCGTTTGGAGCATTTGGAGCCATTTGGAGCTGTGTTAAGCATTTGGTGGTTATTGGAGCATTTGGAGCCTTTTTTTGGAGCTGTTGGAGCATTTGGAGCCTTTTGAAGCATTTGTAGCCATTTGGAGCTAAGAAGTAGTCGATGCACGTCTATGCAGGGCTAAATGTTTATAAGATTGCTGGCTTTCGCAAGTGATTCTGTAGTAGGATAGAAATTGTGTAATAAATATTATGTTTGTAAAAGACTTTGAGGTGTTTTATTTCTCGAACCTTACACTTTTCTGGTACTTTTTTAAAATTAAAGTTGATTTGTATCGGCCAGGGATCGAACCAAGTACCTTAGTCGATTTAATCAATCAGTATATAGATTACAAATTTATTAAATGAATTTTGAATTTTTTCCAGAATCTCTAGCATTAAAATTACGAATTTCCAATATGGTGGTCTTGATGTCTGATAGGATGGTGGTCGTAGAGGATTTAGAGGTTCTTTAAATATATGATGAACATGGTTTATTGCAATTATTATTTTTTACATAAAATTAAACATTATTGCATCGATCGGGTATCGAACCAAGGACAGGAGCGGATCGAATCAATATGTAAATTAATGAGCTATTTATTTAATGAGTTTTGGAACTTTTCCCGAATTCCTAGCTAAATAATTACGGATTTCCAAGATGGCGGCCGAATTTCAAGATGGCAGGTGTCACAGTAATAAATGATTACTGCACTCTAGCGGATAAGAACTAAACTAACATGTTATCAGCGCACTCTCGCCGACGAATACAAGATGGTGGTCTCCAGCAACGAAGACAAGATGTCGGACATGACGTCATACTGGGTGACGATATATATGCTTTAAGAAAAGTGGTGGGAGTCAGTCTGCCAAAAGTCACCACGGGGGGAAGGATCGGTCACCATTTTTATTTTTTTTTTGCGCTCGTCGGGTTCGAACCGAGGACTCCGAACTCCGTGTCGTAAATGTATGTTTTTTTTAAATATTTTATTAAAGTTTTATTATTTAATTTTTTTTATAATTTTTTAAATTTTTTTCATTAAAATCGGATAATAAATAAAAAAGTTAAAGATGGCGGCCGTAACGAAAATTGCAACGGTGACGTCATCATCCAATATGGCTGCCATGGCATCCTAATTTTCAAGGTCATGACCTCGACGGCTTAGAGCGGCTAGCTCTTAGGAGTTTTAAGCCGCTTTTAGGAATTTGGGTTCTTTCTAGGGTAAAACGACTTTTGAGGATTTTCGAAATCCTGATTTTTGAATTGTGGAATTTTTTGAGATTTTTTGGCGGAATTTTTTTCCACAGAAATGGAAATTTTGGCGAATTTTGAGGAATTTTGGACAATTTTTGCCCAATTTTGGCAAATTTTGGCGATTTTTGAGGATCAAATTCAAGGTCAAGGTCAAAGGTCAAGGTCAAGGTCATCCAAGATGGCCGCCGTGACGTCACAATCCAAGATGGCGGACGTGCCCACACGCTCCACAGCCAGAAGCCATGTTCCAGAACATACATTCGTATACTACTTACCATGTCTTTTTAAGCTGTCAATTCGTGTTAACAACCTGCTACAACGATTACAGCTTAATATTTTGCGTAGTGGGTTTCTAGCACAATAATTCTTCTCATGACAAAATCCTTGCCACAGTATCTACAGTGGCTTCCTTCCGATTCAGCTGCAGATAAAAACCATGATCCATGGAAGCTTCTGTGACTAATGTTAGATACAAACTGTACAGTTTTCTCCAATTGGAACCATTTCTTAAATATATTTTTTTTTAATATTTCATCAGCGAGAGTTAAGCTATCTAATGCAAAGCAAATTGATGCAAGTAGTTCTGGCTGTCATCAACAGATGTCGCCACGTGTTGCTTGCAGGTAAATAATATCTATTTCATTAAGGCGGAATGCGGAATGCTCACTATCGATCGCAAAGAAAGATTGGCTTCGCTAGACTCCAAGGAGAAGGAAGTTCGTCCTTCATGTTAGTGCTTCTTAGATTTCTCAGAGATTATTATTATTCGACTGAGTAATGATTTTGTTTTTAATTTCCACCTGATAAAAATATTACAAGTGTTGGTTAAGTAGCAGAAGTTCACTAATTAAATGCAACCTTGAATAAATATGACATGCCTCATTAAGTAAAAAAATCCTTCATGCAGAGATTTCTTATCAGTAACCAGAAGCACTCGGAGAAAACCATCAGATGTCTAGCCAGGCATAACCAGAAGCACTTGGAGAAAACCATCAAATTACTTACAAGAATAATCAGGAGCACACGGAGAAAACGTAATGACAAGAATAATCGGGAGCACACGGAGAAAACCATACACATATTGAAAAGAATATTCATGAGCAAACATAATGACAAGAATAATCGGGAGCACACGGAGAAAACCACCACACGTTTTCTTTGATATAATAAAATTACAGGAAAAAATATTTTATAAAAAGCAAATAAATAATAAAAAATTTAAAATGTAAAAAAATACAAAAATAAAAAAATAGTTACTGCTAGCTTGTGAACTTCTCATTGTTGAGAAAAGATAGAGTTCTAGTACAAGCCAGAATTTTATGTATTTTTTCATTTTTTTTTACATTTTAAATTTTTTATTATTTATTTGATATTTATAAAATATTTTTTCCTGTAATTTTATGATATCAAAGAAAACGTGTGGTGGTTTACTCCGTGTGCTCCCGATTATTCTTTTCATTATGTTTGCTCATGAATATTCTTTTCAATATGTGTATGGTTTTCTCCGTGTGCTCCCGATTATTCCTGTCATTACGTTTTCTCCGTGTGCTCCTGATTATTCTTGTTAGTAATTTGATGGTTTTCTCCAAGTGCTTCTGGTTATTCCTGGCTAGACATCTGATGGTTTTCTCCGAGTGCTTCTGGTTACTGATGAGAAATTGATCTCTGCATGAAGGATATTTTTACTTAATGAGGCATGTCATTTTTATTCAAGGTTGCATTTAATTAGTGAACTTCTGCTACTTAATAAACACTTGTAATATTTTTATCAGGTGGAAATCAAAAACAAAAATCATTACTCAGTCGAATAATAATAATCTCTGAGAAATCTAAGAAGCACTAACATGAAGGACGAACTTCCTTCTCCTTGGAGTCTAGCGAAGCCAATCTTCCTTTGCGATCGATAGTGAGCATTCCGCATCCCACATTAATGAAATAGATATTATTTACCTGCAAGCAACACGTGGCGACATCTGTTGATGACAGCCAGAACTACTTGCATCAATTTGCTTTGCATTAGATAGCTTAACTCTCGCTGATGAAATATTAAAAAAAAATATATTTAAGAAATGGTTCCAATTGGAGAAAACTGACAGTTTGTATCTAACATTAGTCACAGAAGCTACCATGGATCATGGTTTGTTATCTGCAGCTGAATCGGAAAGAAGCCGCTGTAGATACTGTGGCAAGGATTTTGTCATGAGAAGGAATGCTAGACGTCATGAGAAGAATGATTGTGCTAGAAACCCACTACGCAACATGTTAAGCTGTAATCGTTGTAGCAGGTTGTTAACACGAATTGACAGCTTAAAAAGACATGGTAGAACATGTAAAGTCAAGACTACTTACGGTATAGAGGACACCGATGGATCCACTAGACTAAAGAAGAGTGATCTGCATTACGACAATAATTTTCCTTGTCCTCAGCGTGATGGTATTAGCTCACCCGATCGTGAGGAAGAACATAAATTGAAGGATGCTAATGGCTTCGGGAAGACTGAAACTAATGGAAGTATCAACACCGTGAAAAGTGAGAATACATTCAAGCCTATATTCAGTAGATCCTCCATTCTTTGTAAAAATTATGGACTCCTAAAAAGGAAGCATGAAGACGATGAAGACACTTCGACATCATCGATAGCGAATTCATACGGTAATTTGGGTGAAGAGGATGTCTTCTACAGTGATTGTTACAGTGACTCTGAGGCTGTTGACAAAGGCATAGACTGTAATGAAGCACCTAGAGCTGACAAGATCGAAGAATGTGGCGATGTCCTGAGACTGAAACGATGGAAACGTCGTGTTATAATAAATAAATCTGATAATGCTTATTATGATCACTGGGACGATTGTGATATTAAAAGTATTTAAAATAAACAAGCAAGTAAGATGGTGGTAGAAGAGATTGATTACACATCATGGAAAGATCCAAACATATTGGCTGACCGGCTAAGACTTCTACATGGCTCGATTTGTGCAGGAAACTATCCGTGCATCAAAGAAATATCCTTCATACTCAAAGAACTGAGGAAAGCTGGCAACATACAATAATGGCTTCTTTTACTTGTATTTGTGTAATGTTGAGAAGTAATAAAATATTGAAAGAAAAAATTTAATGTTTTTATTTCTTGTATTCTGATTTCCAACTAAGCCTGTGTGTGTGTTTCCGCTACTGTATGTGTGATCATTAAGTTTCCTGTGTGTACTGTGTGTACGTTCCGTTTCCTGTGTGTACTGTGTGTACGTTCCGTTTCCTGTGTGTACTGTGTGTACGTTCCGTTTTCTGTGTGTACTGTGTGTACTGTGTGATCGTTCCGTTTCCTGTGAGTACTGTGTGTACGTTCCGTTTCCTGTGTGTACTGTGTGTACGTTCAGTTTCCTGTGTGTAGTGTGTGTACGTTCCGTTTCCTGTGTGTACTGTGTGTACGTTCCGTTTCCTGTGTGTACTGTGTGTACGTTCCGTTTCCTGTGTGTACTGTGTGTACGTTCCGTTTCCTGTGTGTACTGTGTGTACGTTCCGTTTCCTGTGTGTGTACTGTGTGTGCGTTCCGTTTCCTGAGTGTACGTTCCGTTTCCTGTGTGTACTGTGTGTACGTTCCGTTTCCTGTGTGTACTGTGTGTGCGTTACGTTTCCTGTGTGTACTGTGTGTACTATCCGTTTCCTGTGTGTGTACTGTGTGCTCGTTCCGTTTCCTGTGTGTGTACTCTGTGTACGTTCCGTTTCCTGTGTGTACTGTTTGTACGTTCATTTTCCTGTGTGTACTGTGTGTACGTTCCGTTTCCTTTGTGTACTGTGTGTACGTTCCGTTTCCTGTGTGTACTGTGTGTACGTTCAGTTTCCTGTGTGTACTGTGTGTACGTTCCGTTTACTGTGTGTACTGTGTGTACGTTTCGTTTCCTGTGTGTGTACTGTGTGCACGTTCCGTTTCCTGTGTGTACTGAGTGTACTTTCCGTTTCCTGAGTGTGTACTGTGTGTGCGTTGCCTTTCCTGTGTGTACTGTGTGTACGTTCCGTTTCCTGTGTGTGTACTGTGTGTGTGCGTTCAGTTTCCTGTGTGTACTGTGTGTACGTTCAGTTTCCTGTGTGTACTGTGTGTACGTTCAGTTTCCTGTGTGTACTGTGTGTACGTTCCGTTTCCTGTGTGTACTGTGTGTACCTTCAGTTTCCTGTGTGTACTGTGTACATTGCGTGTTGGATCCGAGTAGACTTGTATCTATGTAGCGTCATAGACATGTAGTTTCGTTGCCGTGCGGTCTTTTAGCCATGCAGTCTCGCAGCCATGTATAACTCGGAACCAGCTAGATCCTTTTAGACTCGTAGCCTTGTAGCCACGTAGTCTCTTAGACTCGTAGCAATGTAGCCCAATATCATTGGAGCTGATGAAGCAAAAGGCAGTTGGAGCTTTTGGGGCCATTTGGAGCTGTTGGAGCCATTGGGAGCATTTGGAGCTGTTGGAGCTAAGAAGTAGTCGTTGCACGTCTATGCAGGGCTAAATGTTTATGAGATAGCTGGCTTTCGCAAGTGATTCTGTAGTAGGATATAAATTGTGTAAAAGACTTGTGGTGTTTTATTTCTCGAACCTTACACTTTTCTGGTACTTTTTTAAAATTAAAGTTGTTTTGTATCGGCCAGGGGTCGAACCAAGGACCTTAGTCGATCTAATCAATCGGTATATAGATTACAAATTTATTTAATGAATTTTGAACATTTTTTTCCGAACCTCTAGCATAACAATTACGAATTTCCAATATGGTGGTCTTGATGTCTGGTAGGGTGATGGTAGTAGAGAATTTAAAGTCTCTTTAAGAATGTTGAACGTGGTTTTTTCTGAAATTAATATTTTCTTATAAAATTAAACATTATTGCATCGATCGAGTATCGGACCGAGGACAGGATCGGATCGAATCAATATGTAAATTAATGAGTGATTTATTTCATGAATTTTGGAACTTTTCCCGAATTCCTAGCTAAATAATTACGGATTTTCAAGATGGCGGCCAAATTTCAAGATGGCGGGTGACACAGCAATAATAAATTATTACTGCACTCTAGCGGGTAAGAATTCTACTAACATGGCGTCAGCGCACTCTCGCCGACGATACAATCATGATGGCTTCCAGCATCGAAGACAAGATGGCGGACATGGCGTCATACTAGGTGACGATATATATGCTTTGAAAAAAAAAGTGGTGGGAGTCAGTCTGCCTGCAGCCACCACGAGGGAAGGATCGGTCGCCATTTTTTAATTTTTTACCCTCACCAGGTTCGAACCGAGGACTCCGAGCTCCGTGTCGTAAATGTTTGTTTTTTTAAATATTTTATTAAATTTTTATTAAGTGATTTTTTTTATAATTTTTAAAAAAATTTCATTAAAATCCTATAATAAATACAAAAGTTAAAGATGGCGATCGTAACGAAATTTGCAACGGTGATGTCATCATCCAATATGGCGGATAACACATCGTCGGAATGTTCGAGAAAACAAAATAACGTCATCCAAAATAGCGGATCCAAGTTAACGGATCCAAAATGGACGTCGGGGTCAAGTTCAAGGTCAAAGGTCAAGGTCACAACCATCCAAGATGGACGCCGTGATGACACAATCCAATATTGCGGTCGACAATCTTCAATCCTCAGCCTGAAGCCTGGCCCCGGATAAAGATGGCCGTCGAGGTCAAGGTCAAGTCCTGATAGAGGCTTAACTGAGGCTTGAGTTAAGGATGCTTAAACCTCTATCAGGACTTTTCTAGCCGCTGGGATTTTTACGGAATAAAACGGGAAATTTTTTCTTGAAACGGGAAATTTTGAGTCATTTTGAGGAATTTTTGAGTAATTTTGAGGAATTTTTGCCGCTCGTGACGTCACAATCCAAGATGGCTGACCGACAATCCCAATCCACAGCCTGAAGCCTGGCGCGGGACCGCCATTTACATACTACTTTACTCATATAGTGGTTTTACAGAGCATGCATTAGCAACACAGACATTTTTTTCTGACGGGTTTAGTGGAAGACAGCTCGTTGTGAGCTCTCTGGAGAAATACGTTGATACTTCTGCAGTGGACCGAAAGTCCGGGCTCTCTCTCACCGAACGGGCAGGAAAGAAGCACATATTCTTTGAAAAAGTACTTTCTACAGTACTTACACTTGTTCGTCGAACATGAGAATGAATTTCCATTTCTCATTGTTGTCACGAAGGCTTCATTCGATACTGTTGTCGAAGACACTGTACAATCAACCGATGGAACTGCAACTGTCAATGTTTCTTCTGCTGGCGAAATCACACTCAATGAAGTCTCCTGCAGTGTTGGAACATTAGCTGCAGCCACTACTGGGATTCCTACAGCTATTATCATTGGTGCCATGGGATCTCCACTGCCATCGACATCACTGTCATCAGAGTCTCCTATAGCGATGGCAGGCCTTCCATCGAAGCTGACGTTGGAACAATCGAACACCAACTAAATCTCAGGAGACATCCTGAAGAGAGCCGACCCACACTGCACCTCAGCTAGAGAAGGACTAGGGGTCTTATCGTCCGAGTCCTCCTTATTAACTTACAGTGAGACAAAAAAAAACTATTTTAATTTTACGGACAGATTAAATTAATTTGTGTGTACCTTAAAACTATATAAATAAAACACAAAGACATCAAATTTTTCTCTTTTTTTAATTACACTAGTCGCACATACATTTTAGGTTAAGGTATTTAAAATTTTCGTAAGCACAGTCTTTAATAGTACATTGACTGCCTCGTCTACTCTGGTTCCTACTGGTTCGCTGGTCCCGAGCAAAGGAACACAGGTATTCGAATTTTCATCTTCGACATTGCTCTCGACGATGACTACCTAGCTGAGGTATGGTCGACGACATCTGCAACAGCGACTGAAACTGGCCTTACGAATAATACTTATAATTAATTTTTAAAAAAGGCTTATAAATGAGACAGTTTAGATCCGAACGAAAAATGGTTAATTTTTTTTTTCTCTTTTTAAAAATGTAAGTTTGAATCAATGGGAATCTTTTCATGGTATTAAAATTTTTGTACTTATGGCCTTTTGAAAAATTAGTTTTTATTTTGCTTATTTCTTTGAAGTTTATTATTTTATTAAATAACCATTGTTTTTTTATTTTTAACTAAATATAAGTAATTATATGCCCGAAAGTTTTTTGTCATATGTGCCATTTTGTAATTATTTTTTTTGAATTTTTATATTATATTCTTCTTTTGTGGTGACTTAATCTGGTTCAGGAAATCAAGTAAATTAATCCCAAAGACGTAAAGGACAAATCAGCTGCTTTGAACAGTGTTTCCCAACACGAAGAAGGAAGATCCGCGAAAGCATAAAGCTAATGTCGGCGACATTGTGCGAATCTCCAGGTAGATATGTGATAGAGGAAGGTTTTACTGCGAATTGGAGTCCCGAACATTTCCGTGTGACCCATGTTTGTTAATCGGAGCTTAGGACCTATTACTGTAAGGTTTGGACCACATGCCTATTCATGATGACTTTTATGCCAAAGAGATCCAGCCTATGGTGTATTCTGACATGTATTTTGAGAAGAGGATTCTTAAGCGAAGAAATGGGCTATCCTACGTCAAGTGGTGAGGCTTCCCAGCTTGCTTTAATTCATAGGTAGCAGATAGAGAAATCTAAAAATGCTAAAGACACTAATAATTTGCTTGTTTGTACTTGTAGTAATGTAGGTATTAAATTTTATTTGTAAAGATATATTTTTATACTTTGAACCTTACGTGTTTATGGTAAAAGTAAAATTGAGGTGATATTTTAGTAAATAACTATTTTTAACCTAAAATTAACTTTAATTTTGCATCGGCAAAGGTTCGAAACGAGGACAGAAATCGATAGAACCAATAATTATATTAATAGGTGATTTTTTATTACTTCCAGATTTTTTCCGAATTTTTTAGGTTAATAATTACAGATTTTCAATATGCCACACAAATTGGTCGACAAGATGGTGTCTACTTCGACTATCTGGTGATTGGCACTACTGCACTATTATGGGTAAAAATTAAACTAATATGGCAGTAGCGAACTCTAGTAGAACAAAAAGATGGCGGCATCCAAGATGGCTGTCATGATATAATGTCTGGTTTGCATAATATATATTCCTTGGCATTAGTTGGTTGGTATCCTTCGTGGAGGTAGGACTCATCGCCATTTTTTCCCTCACCGAGTTCGAACCGAGAACTCCAAGTTGCATGATGTAAGTGCGTTTTTTATTTAAATTTTATTTAAATTGCAATAAAATAGTTCTCATGAATTTTTATTTTTTTTCCGATTTTTTGATAATACTTATGGTTTTTGTGTATGGCGGATTTAACATAATAATAATAAAACAGCGGAATTTAAAATTGCAGAAGTTATAAAAAACGAAAACGCGGAATGTTTTAGAAAGCAAAATGGCAGATGTGACATAATTCAAAATGGCGAAATAAAAATATCTGAATCCAAGATGGCGGCCAAGGTGCAGTTCGCGATGTCTCCATAACGAATAGTGCAATGTTCGGGAGTGGTGGACTGGATTCCAAGATGGCGGGTATGACATGACTCAAGATGGCGGAAACTTCTATATTTTTAAGATCTCAGCCGTGATGTCTTCATCCAAGATGGTGGAATCCAAGTTGGCGGCCGGGGTCAAGGTCATCAAAAATGTGTCTGGGGTCAAGTTCAAAGGTCAAGGTCATCCAAGAGTGTGGCCGTGACGTCACAATCCAAGATGGCAGACCCCGACACCACTCACCACTCACTGAACCCTTCCGCCGGAACCCTACTTATATACTATTCAAACAATGTTTGGCAAGTAACATATGTCTGGAAACTTAACCTTCCTAAGATACCGTTGCGAAGAGTGGCAAGCCATGCAGTAAGCGTTATTCCACTGGCTGAGAAGACGCTCAAGCGCAGCGCTGTGAAGTTCGAACGCTCCGTTGGAACCAGGCGACAACCCGGGTGCAGACATTTAGAGTTAGCCATGTGCACCGACAACCAGCTTCAGAGTACACCAGTCGCTGGCTGATGCTTATGAAGATCTTTCCGTTTGGTACACATATATTTTAAAAGCGCCCTAAGTAAATGCGGACTGCTCCTTGTACAGTTCCTCTCGACTCCCCGTACACTATCTACACGATTATCGACCATTTCTGCGGGTGTAATGTCGCCCATGCCGTTGTTGTAAATGCTGTAAGTGCTGTAAGCGCAGCACTGCAATCACTAAACCGTCTACACTGCGCTTATCGTTTAATGCCAGCTTCCCACTGTGCTGTACAGGGGTATGGACTACTCCGAACATCTACTCTCTACTCGTCGCCTGCTTCCCGCTGAGTAATTGGCCCGCCCTCTTCGCACCGGTATCATTTCAGGGTTGCGTTTCCAGACTAAGTTCCTTAAATAAATTACTTATTTTTTGGCGTTCACAGCCACCATTGAAATCTATGCCCAGAAATTCACAAACATTCTGTATTTTAGGAGTGCATAGAATTGCTTCGTGCAAAATATAAGTGCTTTGAGAATTATCTCGGTTGGCAGCAATCATTCAAACAATTACTCCGGAGGCTGAAGCTGTTTGCTAAAAACTGTCCTCGTGGCTTTCTCAACACGCCCTAATCACACGTCTCAGCTCTCTGATCGTCGTAATTAAACATACGTAAGTATAAGCATGCCACACACATCCTTTTTTTGGTATTCCATGCAACATTAAGTGTTTCAGACGAATCCCACTTATTCGAAGGAATATGACATCACTGCATCTAGATGCTAGTCGACAACAGCTGTATCGCTCGTACGGATTGTCTGTCGGGTCAGCTCGTACTGCCCCTGGACGCTAACTTTCACTGTTTCAGATGTAACTTGTTATCTATCGCTCGCTATCAGTTAGTTTTATAAGCTATTAAAATGCACTCTAAGATTTATTGAGTGCATAATTTTAAGGTCACCTTGTAAGCTCACATTTTAGTAAATGCAATATTGATAGCTCTGTTTTCTTAGTCCACATTATTTCACTGCCCGACCAATTCAGCACTTGTTTTCGCATAATTACATGTATCACTGCACTGGCCGCGCATAGCTATGACATTTTTGAAAGAATAGATGGTTGATTTTGTCGCCTATACTTATTTTTAAATTTGCAAAACAAAAATGATTACCAAATGTTTGTGGCCAATGAAAACATTAATTTATCATTGAGGCATTAAAACACAAATCAACCCCTAATAGCTTATACATACTCAAATACTTGTTATCAGGCAATATATACAAACATTCGCTCGCAGTAACCGCGGTTATGTTTTTCAATATTTGATTAAAACTGTGTTCATGTTAGTGTAATTGCATTATTATTGAATTATCTGGAATAATACGACCTCAAGATCTCACCCACTTATCTTTGTCAACTTAAATAATGTTGCTACAGTTACTCTATATTTTTCCTAATTATAAACAGTTCATCAAGACTGTACCCTAGAAATGTTAACTTATATTTTACAGTGTACCGATTACAGCAGTTATCCATTGGTACACAAATATGTTTTGGCCACTTCATGGAGTTGTAACAATTTACATAACATTTGATAACATATTTAATTATTTGTGAGCCATTCAAATTGTGTGACTTAAAGTATACCTAAACGAAATAGTACCTATGAAAGAAATATAACGATCTTCTATAATGTGGTAATTACTAATCTCAAACGCATCTGTGTACAGAATTTAAGCTGAAACAGGTGCAATGTTTAAATAATCAATTATAAATATTATTTTGACCTCTTAACAGGTACCTTACATTCCAAAGCTGATTTCAACAGTGTCAAGATATGAGTCAACTGTGGAAGAGTGGTCCGTGAATAAGTTATTCGTTCTCATAAATATTAGGAATCGGTAAGAATCAAAAATATCATTGAAACTTAACTGAAATTATGGATATCAGGTAATTTAAGATGCTGTGTAACTATCATTTAATAAATCGACATATGTAGTCCATTACTGGGAACAGACAACTCCACGGGGGTGACAGCCGTGAGGACGCTATGCTTTTCAAGGCAGGGTGAATCTGCGATGGTTTAACTTTGCCTTCCGCGGGATGGAAGTGAAACAGACCTCACAAACACCCAGTCCTGAACCCAGAACTCCCGGCCGGTAATAGAGCCCGGGTTTCTTCGCCCAGCAGCCAGACACGCTAGCCACTAGACCAAGTGGACGTATCGACATTTGTTTAGTTATAAAACACACCCACACACACATTTGTTTCCAGTGAAATTGTTGGAGGTACACCTCCAATATCTGGATTGAGGGCGACACGCCAATTTCTCCTACGAGTGGCTCCTCTCACATTTCTCCCCGTCCTGCGGCGCTCGAGGGACTTTTCCTTTTGATTGTAAACCCCCTCCCCCCCCCCCGCACGAGGCAAGCCCCTCGTCGCTCGACTTGAGCGTGTTTCTGATCGATTTGGAAGGCTTCCGCCCGGCCGCACCCGCGCCGCCTGAATGCCGATGAGCGCCGCCATGTCGTGTCGGCGCAACTGTTGCTGCCTGCTCGTCCCGCGCGACCAGAGACCTGCCTCGTGCGGACCGGACATGTCCTAGCGTTGCATGCGGGTCTTTTTGTTTCCATGTTTAAATACATTAGCGACACTGCTTGTTCCCACTGTCGACCGGGGGCGCAAATCTGTTGGTTTCTCAGGGGGGTGGGGCGTGGAACCATTAAGGGGGAAGGGGGGCAGAGAGTTGCACTCGGGGTTAACCACACGTCATCTCTGGATGCGGTGCTTGCGCTGCCCATATTCTGGCCTGCGTGCATGCAATAAGCAGAATACTTTAAAATATACAGAAAGTTTTCCACAAGACACAGTTTTCTGACATCAACCACGTTCTACGGTCACGCTTTTGCAAGCGCAAGTGGGGCCCCTTTAGTGAACGACTTCTTAATTCCAGGGGACAGGCGGCCTCCTTCTTTCCCTTCCGGGATCTACGCCCATGCTGCCAACAATCAAGCCTTTCAACAATTTAAAATTAAAATAATAAAGAAATATGTTTCGTTACGTGCTGTACGTATGTTATCTGACAACACATTACCTAACTTTCGGGACGATAAAAATTGAGATACATCTTGTACGTCGCAACAAGGCCAAAAATATAAAAATTGAACGAAAAATCAATTTATATATAATATGAATAAACAAAAACAACCTGCATGACCAATTTACAATGAGCAAACTCTGAGATAATTGACAACCACAGATGCACAACTTATGAATAGTTAGAAATTAATTTTCTTTTTTTCAAGATTACAAGAATAAAATTAAATCTAGAGTGGATTGGTTAAAATTACGTGTAATAAGTATTCGTGTTATATGATACAAATATATTTATAAATATAAAGAGCACGTACTAATTCTAAACTGAAGTTTCATATTAAATGGTCAGTAAAATCCAAGTGTAGCTAACCTTAACACTTTAACCAAATAACAGTTTTTTAATGATAGTTGTATTTTTTTGCATTTAAATGTGCATTTTTTGTAATTTTCCATACATTTTAATATATAATAATTCGTGACTGAAAAATACAAGAAGATTTTTGCTTACTGTCATTTAAATTTTTTGTGTAGTATCCTTTTCATATTAAGCACCACGATTTGCAAAAATTCAAATACAAAAACTAATTTTTAAGCAAGTCCAGAATTATGAAGCAACTTTTTTTCCAACAAGCTTTTAAGTCAGTATGTTTTTTTCTTCAATTTACTCGAGACGTACTCTATGTCCATCAACTTGTCACAAGTCGTGCTTCGAAACAGACGTGATGCCCAAGAAACGCACGCAGTCGTCGGAGGCGGTGGGTTAGGAATGCTCGCCCCCTAAAGCTGCAATAAAGGAAGAAGTGTGTGTCAAAGGAGAGTCAGAGATGCTTTCACGTCCCAACTAAAGGAAATTGCTTCCTCTCGCCGCTTTGGGGGAGAAAAAGTGGCTCCAAACACTTCCCCTCTGCAGTTTCCGTTGCTGAGGAGACAACATTTTTCAGAGGATGTCAATGTGATCTCTAGGCTACGTCGTAAAAAATGGGTTCCTGAATGCCTTCTGAATAACCATTCTTCAACCTGCAATGAAATTTTAAACTTATTATTTGCAGGAACCCCAAAAAATAACGAAACACGAATTCCACGAAATGGGACGAAAGATTATTCGTGAAATTTGAGCATTACTGTGGAAATACGTTTTCCGCGAGAGAGAAAAAAATACGGCCTTGTTTTGTGTTGGTCAAAGTAAACTTAGCCTCACGTGGTGCGTCATAGATTTATAACACAAAAAACTATTTAATATATCGAAGAGTTTCGATATCTCGAATATATGATTTTTTATACAACAGCGTCAAACGATACTAGTGAAGTATGACACAAATTTGTTACATGTGATATGCGTAGAAACACATCTTTTATCTGCATATCTTTGAGTAATTTATGAATAAATGGGATGTATTTGTTCCAATGGACACTGCTACGTATTTTATATTTATATCTAATTTTATTATAATTTTTGGGCACGTGACGTAACACCTGTTAATACTGAACTAACCCATCTTATTTGAATTGGTCCATGCAAAAAGGGCTTCAGTCCATTTTTTCCGCAATTCCAGTTTGAATATGCAACATTACCTAAGAAGGTAGATACACATTTCTACGCCAAAAAGACTTCAGTCCAATGCACTGTTACCGTAGTAACAGACTGTTAATTTCACTGTTCCATGCAGCAAGGGCTTCAGTCCTGGACTGAAGCCCCTTTTGCATGGAATAAAGTTTGGGAATTTTTGTTGTAGCGGCGCACTATTGAAATATTCTGTGACATTATGTTTCCTAACCTGTTATTCAAAATGTTTATAACAAAAGAATGTTGAATATGCAGTTTGTTTGTTAAATGATGGTAAATTAGTAAGTTTTATACAAAGATATTGTTAAATAATGTCATCAGAAAGTGAAGGCACAGACAATGTAGAAGAAAGAGGTATAAAGAGGAAAAGTACACCATCTTCTTGGAAAAGAAATATAAGAAAAACTGCAAGATGTAAAGGGGAGGAATACCTAACCTCCAAAGGCAATTTGATTCCAGCCAGAACAACAGGACCTCCATGCAGGTAGGTCTATAACTACCAATGTTATCTAAAGCTTGTATTTGTTATATACATTACAATATTAGGCACTTACTTATGTATTTCTGATATCAAGAGAATTAGTTTTAGTAGGCCTAAATCTCTCAATGCACTATATATATTTCCTTTATTTTCCAACAATCACAAAAATATTTATCGTTTTGTTTTCAGATGTCAGATAATGAAGTGTTTTGAGAAGATCTCAGATGATGAAGCTATTGATGTGCTAAGACGTTTGCATGATTTGCCTACAAAAAATCAACAAGACACATTTATTCAATCTCTAATTGATATACATGATGTTGATCGCCGTCGACCTCAGAAGAAAGAGGGGGCAAGAATTGTTGACAAAGTTTACAAATACTATGTTATTATAGGCCATGTAAAGAGAGAGGTATGTTACAAAACTTTCTTATCATTGTTTGCTATTACTGATAAACGAGTGAAGAGGATTAGAAAACTTGCTTTATTGGGCAAAAGTCCCGTTGATGAAAGAGGGAAAACATCAAGTGCTAACACACTTCCACCTGAAGTTCGGGAAAAAAATCAGAAACCACATTCTTAGCTTTCCAGTTAAATGCACAAAATACACTGGTAAAACAAAATCATATCTCGATGCCAGACTGTCTGTAAAGTCCATGTATAATCTATTCAAAGATAAAAATCCTGACATTAACTGCAGTTATCAGTTTTTCATTAAGTTTTTCAATGAAAACTTTTCTCTATCATTTGGCAGACCCCCAGGTTGATTGCTGCTGTACTTGTGAGGAGTTAAAACTTAAAATTAAAAGCCTTCACATAAATGAAGCAGCCAAGAGGTGTGCGGCAGCGGAACTAATGATTCACAGAAGGAGGGCAAAGAAGTTTTATAATGAACTTAAAAAAGAACGAGACTGCAAAACTGAACCACACGTTCTGTCCATCTGTATGGATTATATGCAAAATATTCAATTGCCACGAATCCCAGTTCAAGAGACTTTCTATATGAGGCAGTTAACAGTCAATGTTTGCTGCATACATAACATAAAGGAACATAGTGCTATGTTATACCTTTATCATGAGGGTACTGCCAACAAAGGCCCAAATGAAGTGTGCTCACTTTTAACGGATTATTTGAACACGGTTCCTCCAGAAATTAAGGAGATAAGGATTTTCTCTGACAACTGTTCTGGCCAAAACAAAAACCACTCACTGGCACGTTTGTTATTGGCTTTAACACAAACTGGTCGATTTAATAAAATAGAACAGTTCTTCCCCATCAGGGGTCATTCGTTTCTCCCCTGTGACCGAGATTTTTCAATGATTAAAAGACAGCTGAGGAAACATGACCGTTTATATTCCTTAAGAGAAATCACTGAATTAGTAATCAAGAGCAGTAATAATAATAAGTTTATGGTGACACATGTGAAATCGGAACACATATTCGATTACAAAAATTGGTGGCCTCAATATTACAAAAAGTCTGTCGTTTCAGAAGAAACGCGCCCGAGATCAGTTCCGAAAGATGATAAGCAACAGTTTGGCATAAGTTCCTTCATGCATTTTTCTTTTAGTCAAGAAATGCCTGGAACAATTGTTGCACGAAAATTTATCAATGGTATGGTACTACATACTTTTTGTTTGCGGCAAGCAATGACGAACCCCGAATTTCCACCATGCATTGCTTATCCAGAAGGGAAGGTCCCCATTAAAAAAAAAGAAACTAGATGACATACGAAAACTTCTGCCCTATATTCCCGAGGAGCATAAACAATTTTACATTGATATTTCTAACTGGCCAACAGCTGAAAACATTGATTTGGAAGTACAAGATGATTAACTGGAGAACATTGATTTGTAGGTACAAGATGATTAACTGGAGAACATTGATTTGTAGGTACAAGATGATTAACTAACTGTATATAATTTAATTTTTGACACACTATACATGAGTAAATAAACTAATATGTAGTAAAATATAACATATTGTATCTTCTTTTCTACCATTTTGTTGGATAAGAAACAATTAAAATAATATATATACTAAAATAACAATAAAATATAAAAGAGTGTTTAATAAAATACTTTTCCATGCAAAAATGGCTTCAGTCCAACATATTTTATAATTTTTTTTCGACAAACTATATACAAGAACAGTAATATAGATAATTCATATGAGTGGTGAAATTGTTAGGTACCATATTAAAAAAAGGTGTTATTATATTATTAAAATCTTCTGGCGCAGACAGTTTTTTGTGTTTTTCTCAAAAACACTTATTTAGGACTAAAGACCTTTTTGCATGGATCGATTCATTTGTTAACAGTTTGCGATTTTGTAATCTAATAGTTTAGGAGGTCAAGATATAACTGTTCATGATATTAAAATATATTTTAACTTGTTTATTTATGTTTAGCCCTGCTCTTTGGTTTAAATTTTATTTATTTATTTTTATATAATCTAAAAACATACACATTGAGTATTTTCTACCATGTTAATGGACGTAGATAGCGGGGGGTTGGTAAACCTAAACGTCAAAACTATGCTTTCTGGAAAACTTTCAGTATATTTTGAAGTTTTATGCTTGATGCATACATAAAGGCCAACATAGGGGCAGTTTACAACATATAAGCACCCTATCCAGAGATAGATTGTGTAGTTTAAAACCCACGCTCAAAATATTCGGACCCCACTTGCTAATCCTACAGATTTTTGCCTCTGGCCCTGTTTATGCCAGATGATAGGAGTTGGTGTGCCACTTTTTAGTACTTACCATTCGCCTGCAAGTTTTAACAGTAACTGTGTTAATTTGTTGGTTGAATTTTATGATGGCTATAGAAAAGGACCTAATTATTTTAAAAGGTTATTGGCGATATATTCTTTCACTTAAAACTGTTGCTAAAAAATAAAATAAAAAAGTGACGTATTGATGCATACATTACACACTACTGTCATAAGTGTTACCTCCTAAAAATATTGTTACTACAAAATATTCAATAATTCACTTGAACGGTGAAATTGATCAATAAATTACACAATGAATGTTTGCAATTATAACAAACATGGTACCACAAAACTTGAAGAGTTTTACATTTGGATTTCTACTTTATTCAGTTCTCCCTCCCTTCTCTCTTCACAAAGCCATATTTTAACATCCCCGCATTATCGCAAATTTCCCTTAACTCCGTTACAACCTTATGTCCATTACCTATAATCACTTACGTAACCCTGTAATTACGCAATATTTTCTTCCACATTACCAGTAGTAAATAAGTTTATTTCAAAACACTGATATATATTTTGTAACACCCCTCGTGCCTCAAAATTGAATTATTTTGAATTACTTAAAAGGAGCCTTGGAAACTTGCTGGATAAAAAAAATAAGTTAAATAAATTGATTTACCAGAGGCGACACGAGGTGGGGAACAAACAAAATTTAGGAACTTCCTGTAACAAGCAAGGAGGAAGTTAGGGGATCGTTAAAATCAATAAATAAAAACTACACGATTAACTTGATCTATAGTTTCCCTGTTTTATTTGCCCTGATGAATTATCTTTTTTCCATTATTTTACATACAAAAGGTTTTAACAAGTTTCAAAGATTAACAAAAAAGAAAAACGAAAATGGGCCGGCCCGCGATTATTTAAAACAATTTACATTCTTAGTTTGAAGTATAAACATTTGCATTATGAGTTTCACACCCAAAATTGGATGGATCCGATGATTACATTGATAATTAGTTCTATTCGTTATACATTTGAATTCATACGGATTGTTGATCTTTTAGGGTTCCAACCCCAAAAATTTAAAAAACCCGCCAAGGGAATCTTACCCTTAGGCCCTGTGTCACTCTGGGACTGAGGATCTGTTTTACCTTCGGGGAAGCAGCAAATTTGACCGTCTTCTCCATGGCCTGATTGTGCAGGGCAAAGTCCCAATGCCTTCGGCCTTTTATGGAAAGACAATTGTACAGGGGTTCTATTCCCAAATATATTTTGTAAGTTACGGGTTACCATACCCATTTACAGGGGTTACAATCCCCATCAGTCACTGAGTGCTCAAGGACGCATTTCCCTTGTTTCGGCCTCAGTGCTTTTCGGCCCGCCTCACAGCGCCCATCTTTAGAGTGTTGTCACGTGACACCATTCCCAACATCTGAGATCAACTTTCCTCATTACTTCATTCATCGTTAAGTGTTAATTAATTAATTATAATATACCTTCGATTTGATCAAGATATTTTTTATATGTAAGTAGTTTACTACAGTAGATCCTGGTACAGGGTAAGTTTCTGGAACCCAGGTTTTTGGTGGCTCAAGTGGGCCACCCTGACTCCGTCTTTCAGGGGGGAAGTATGTGCCGTTAATTAGTAAATTCGACACGATATATTTTAAATTTTTATTATGATTTTAAATTTTTGTGTGGAAGTTTTATTTGCTCTACTATAGTGTAATTTTAATTATTAGTCTGGTGTACTCCTCTGAGTTAAACTTTGTCTCAGTGCCCTGAAGCCCCTTTCCCATCGGCGTATCGGATATTTTGCTGGCCTAATCCCTGACTGGCAGACAGCTTACCGTTTCCCCCCGCCTTCAGTCACGCCTCAAGCCTGTAATATCATTTCTCTTCGTGACCCTAACTGCATAGACAAGCCTGTAGCCTGCAGGCGACCAGTTCTCAGAGACGAGCTGAGATTGGCCTTTTTCATCACGTATTAGTGTTATGTTCGCTCCCCTGCAGCCACGATGGGACGTAGATTTCCCAGCAGAGTTGCATGTTACCCTCCCCCCCCCCCCCCTTCTCAGTTCCAAGTAAGACCAATGACGCGGATGATTTCTAAATTCAAAAAAAAAAATTAAAAGCTAAAAAAAATAACTATTACATTTTATACTACGCAGACGGACTAAACTACTTGAAAAAGATTATAGGGATAGCATCCCTCATTTAGGCGACTACATAGTCGGTTGCGGCCGGATGGAAGTTTTGCAGAGTCTCGTCGACTCGCCGATAATCAAACGGTCCGTCTGCAGTCGCGGCGCGAAGTGTCTGGCGGAGAAACGCGTCTCGTAATTAAAAGTGCCCGCCGGCTCTTACAGGTGGGGGGGGGGGGGGTGTCTGGGCCGCCGAAAGATTCCGAACTTGCCCGAATGCGGGCGGACAAAAACTTTGCCAGGAGTTTTGAAGTTGGCATCACTGGGCGACACTAGAGAACTCTGTCGGGGGGGGGGGGGGGGGGTCTGAGTTGAAAACAATCGACTCGCCCCTGGCGTCCATATAACTCAAGGGAGAGCAGGTGCTGCTCTCTGGCGCCCTAGGGGGTAGGCAAGCGGAGAAGTTCGCGACTTGGTCGCTAGGTAGCGCTTGTGATCAGTTTTAGCGCACTCGTTTTTGCGCGGGGACCTTGAGAACGGTCACTGGTGCCCAGGGGGTTACGACCGGTCATTGGTCTTACTTGGAACTGAGAAGGGGGGGGGAGGGTAACATGCAACGACGCTGAGAACAAGCGTCCCGTCGTGGCTGCAGAGGAGCGAACATAACACTAATACGTGATGAAAAAGGCCAATCTCAGCTCGTCTCTGAGAACTGGTCGCCTGCAGGCTACAGGCTTGTCTATGCAGTTAGGGTCACGAAGAGAAATGATATTACAGGCTTGAGGCGTGACTGAAGGCGGGGGAAATGGTAAGCTGTCTGCCAGTCAGGGATTAGGCCAGCAAAATATCCGATACGCCGATGGGAAAGGGGCTTCAGGGCACTGAGACAAAGTTTAACTCAGAGGAGTACACCAGACTAACTAATTAAAATTACACTATAGTAGAGCAAATAAAATTTCCACACAAAAATTTAAAATCATAATAAAAATTTAAAATATATCGTGTCGAATTTACTAATTAACGGCACATACTTCCCCCCTGAAAGACGGAGTCAGGGTGGCCCACTTGAGCCACCAAAAACCTGGGTTCCAGAAACTTACCCTGTACCAGGATCTACTGTAGTAAACTACTTACATATAAAAAAATATCTTGATCAAATCGAAGGTATATTATAATTAATTAATTAACACTTAACGATGAATGATGTAATGAGGAAAGTTGATCTCAGATGTTGGGAATGGTGTCACGTGACAAAACTCTAAAGATGGGCGCTGTGAGGCGGGCCGAAAAGCACTGAATTGTGCGTTGTCAAAAATTATACAAAAGTAATTACAGTAGACATATATTTCGTAGCTTTTAAGTGACGTGAGCACTAGCACTACCGAAGTGGCTTGGTTTGCGAAATGCGGTGATGGTTTGAAATGTCCGGTTTTGAAATGTTTAACGTAAGAAAAATTTACTTATCAATTGAATCAACTATTTGAGAAATCCCATTAGTCCATCAGAGCAAACTTTAGGAAAACAAAATAAAACTGCTCACATGAAACAAGAAGGTAAAAATGAGTATTTTATGAAAGTGATAATTAATTTAGTATTGTTACCCAACCTATACAATAAAATAATTTTGCATAAATGTAATGGATTTTTAAATAAAAATTATTAAAAGTCATGGACTTATGGGTTTACTCTATCTTATAGGATATTGGGTACAATTTTGGGGTTTTACGAAGTAAGAGATGGCAGTGTTTATTATATAACTTGTTAGTTTGAGTTACTAATGTACAAACAAAATGTATAAGACAAAATACATGCATACAAAAACTTTATCCAAATGACATTGTTTTGAATATAACATTACTCTTACAGGAAACCCTCAAAACCCATCATAACATGTTAAAAAAATTTCTTCACTGTTGGCTACATTATAATGTTTCATGCAACATCAGAGACATCCTTATCGCATGTAGGCCAGTCGAAAAGATGTTGATAGCACTGCTGTACATTCACATCATGAGGTAGGTACATACTCAATTTCTGCAGATCCTCCATATTTTCCTCTGAATAGGACGTTTCCCAGCAGGATAGGCAGTAGTTGTCGGGAGGGCAATCATTCCCTTCCTTGTGTTGCGAATGTGGAATGTACTTGTCAACAGTCCATTAATATAGTCCCTAGCCAATACTACACCGGGTGTAGTACTTGTGTGTGAGAAGTGCATGAACTTTGACGGCTGCAAAGTTATTTTTCGATCCTTAAGTATGCTTCTTTCTGCAGATTCTGCAGACAACATTGATTTCTTAAAGTAGAATGGCCACCAACTTTTGAAGTCAATGATTTCAGTTGAATCTTCAATCAATAATGCCAGGAATGCCTGTTTATTGGAAGAGTTGAGCATGATTTCCATGTATTCCTTAACCATATACACCCGATCTCTTCGTTAGATTTTTCTTTTCAGTATGGCAAAATCCCGATCACACGGCAAAAAACTGTGACCCCTCATTGGGTAATATTGATCTACTGTTTCGAATCTGCCTGTGGTAGTCAATGTTGAAAAGAGTCTGATTAGGTATAGTGTGATTTCCATTCTGTGCTCCACAACCATCTGAAAAAATGTGAAAATGCTTCACACTTTTTCTTACAGCTGATTCAATGCATCTCATTAAGAATGTGCAGACCTCATTAGGCTCTTTTCCTGCCACTCCTTCATGGTAAACAAAAAAAAAGCACTCCCATCTTTTAGACTATGGATAAAAAACACACTACAGCATTTATCAACTTGCGGACGGCCAAAAGACAAGGAGAAATTTTCTTTGAAAATTTTCAAGTAGTAATCATAACTTACTGTTTGACCAGGACAGTCACGTCTGTACAAAGAGTGCATGATCTTAACATTAAGTTTCGCATCCAAATAATTATATTCCCGGGCACTGTAATGATATGTCTTAACAGGAACGGAGGCAATATGTAATTTAACAGCATCAATAACAGTGCCTGATTTTGCATTCCCAGGAACATTAAGCCCACGTTTGTCTTGTGACGATTTGCCTTCACAAAGTAATGACGACAGTCTACGCACTCTATCATGTTATTCCATGCATATTTACAAAAGCTTTTTTGTACACTCGGTACTTGCCTGAAGATGTTGAGATTTCATAAACAAAAGTACAACCTCGTGAAGGTTTGATGATTCTTCTGCTCTCTTGCGTCGTCTGCGCCGATGCACTTTGGTAGTAGATATCAAACTCTGTAAATAGCTATCCTGCTCGTTCTTTGTCTCGAAACTGTGAAATTTAGACATTATCACTTGTTCCTGCTTTGATATCACAGTGTAGCATTTTCGCCTGCATCTAAAATAAATAAACATATTCATTTTTGTTTAATGATAGTGTGTTGGCTTAGCTACTACAAGAAAGACATATCGTGAGAGAGGTTAATATACTTGCAGTCTTCACCTGGAGTCTTGGCAGCAATATATTTTCCAGAACAGTTAATATATGCTTTTATATGATTGACTCGTTTTATAAACTAAATAACATAAACAATCTTGTTGGATAAAAATCAGGAAAATTTTAAAATATAATACTTAAAAAAATCATTTATATGTATGAAATTAATAATCTACTTATATATAACTCCTAAGATTGTTTCTACATTTTAGGTAGATGATAGAACGAGGCGTGCGTTGTTATTAAAAAAGGTTTCACAAACAGGACAATCTCAACAAAGACTTTCAGTGGCATCTAAACATTCTGACTTCTATAGGATAGTTTCAGAAGTATCCACGAGTGTACTGTGAACCATGAATACAATAGAATTAAATATTGAGTTCATGATTGCTCACTGACAACTGCCACTTCTAATTGCCATAATTTAATCTGCGAAGTCTCGGCCAAATGCTTAATAACAATTAATATACAAACTCTGTCTTGAATACAGTAAGCGTGAGATTGTTGTAAACAAATGCTACAACGTAACAACAATTAAAATATATCCCTTATATACATTGACAAACAGCGGGCATTGTTTACAAAAGGCAGGTCAACCACACCAACATAAGTTTAACTTAAGAATCAGGAGCACCTGTAAATATTGCAATATGCATAATGTTCTCAATTACAATTAAACCTTAAAATGACCAAAAACTTTACCACAGGTTAATATATAATTGCGTTGACTAATGACGCCACATATAGGGCATCACTATCAAAATGGAAGTATACCGCATGAGGGGGGGGGGGGGGGATGTGTGTCCAAGTGTCTTCATTTTGAGAAAACGGAAATGTAAACTTATAAGACTCATAGTAAAATGCAAAATAAAATATCAATGATTTTTTTGACGTTGTGTCGTGAAACACATGTAACGTAAATAGTACAACTACCACGGAAATTGTTTATAATTTTATTTTATTTTTAAATTTGGCATTTACACTAGTGACAAAAATATTTTAGGGAAAAAAGGATGAGGGTCCCTTAAATGTTCTGGTGAAAAACGATGAGAGTTACGGAAAACCATTGCCAAAATATATTAAACATAACATGAAGTAAGATGTTATACATAGTTTAAAAAAAAAAACAAATAAAATTTAACTAGGTCTTAAAAACAAAGAAGCACTATGGTATATGTACATAAAACTAGCGAATTTGAGAACAGGAAAGAAAAACTCAAATTATACAAAAATATGTACCGAAGATGAATGTTCTTGTACATTAAATCACTGCTCTGATGGCAGAATGTTGTTGAAATACTGCTGTGATTCCTGTGAACAGAATTTTTTGAAATGCTGCAAGTCTTGAAATTGGCAGTTTTTCAGTGTACAATCTTGGTGGCAGTTCAAATAACATTCGCTTAAAGACAGTCCCTCGCGTTTTGCTTTTATCACTACACTCACAGTTTGTGGTCCGTTTAAAGATGATCCGTGCAGAATAATCAAAGTTAATAAATTAAATACATTTAATTAACTGGGTAACTTTCAACGGGGCATTTATTCACATAAATGTCAGAAAAGAAATTAGTCCAAGCTTTAAATACTATTTGGTCTTCACATGAAACAATCTTATTTTATGAAGGTTTTGAGCTAGCATTTTCTACGAGAATGTTCAATTCTTTTGGTAGCATGATCGAGATTTCTGGTTGATTAAACCCATATTCTTGTCACATTCGAGGTAAGAATGTCCCCGAACAGGAAAAACTATTTTTATTGATTTAAGTCTTTTTCTAAAATAAACAATATAATAGATCAAACGGAAAACTGTGAAATTCTTGTTTTGACCCCTACAAGAGTCACAAGAAATGGCCAGCTCTTCACCTGAGGGTCAAAATGATTGAATAGAAAATCAAAGGATATTGATGAAATATCATCTTATTCCTTTCTTCCACATACCTGTACTAATGGATATGTGTAATAAATAGTTTCTGAGTTGGATAGTATGTTGAACATATGTAAAGATAACTGCCGAGGGTAATAAACATTGTTGGTGTGTATTTTAGGAACTGGAATTTTTTTCTGCAGTCCACCGCAACTGCCTCTTTTCGTGGATTCTGTTGTGCTCCTAGTCTAGCAGCTATTTTTCGGCTCTAAAAAGTTTTCGCCTGCGTAAATGTTACTCTATCTTAGTTTGCAACGATTTTAATTCATTTAACTACTTGTAAATTTCCAAACTGGAATTTTTTTTATCGTTGAGTGTATCAACCTCATCACAAAAGCTGCTAGGGCAATGGAAGGGTATCCGAATTATTTGGAATAAAGCTCTCTTTCTCTCTTTACTTTTCGTAAGAAACATTATGTTCTGAAAACTTTGTCCTGAATATGCAATACTTTTTCTACATTCAGTTCTTTAGACAAGTAACGCTTTTTAGATTTAGCCAAACTGTAATGCAATTTCCTTGTTTTAGATTATTTAATGTGCTCTATAACGGAGTCAGTATTTAAGATGGAATTTTATTAGGCCTGTTTTCGTGTTTTCCACATTGTCAAAAAGAGCTTTGCCAGTACTTTCAAGCCTTTTTTTGCAAGGTCTGCACTCTTTTTGCTGTAATTCCTTGTAATAGGTTGGAATTTCATACAGATCATTGTTATTATACCGCTTATATTTTATGTTTATGAATACAAATGTAAATAAGCCTCATATTTTGATTTTTGGGGGCGGTGTCGGGCTTGATTACATGTAATTGGTCCGCAAAGGTACACTGAATGTTCATCATGTCTTAATCTGGTTTAAAAGATTATTATCACCTTTCTAATTTCAGGTGTAACACTTTTGAAAAATTTCAGTTGTTTTGCAATGACAGTCTTCACTATTTTCATTCCAACATCTATCAGTCTTACAAAACACTTAATTTTTTTAGAACTAGAAGGTCTATTCACAGTGTCATCTTCTTCAGACATTGCAAACATTAGGTTTGTAACTGCGCGTGTTATACTAATTTAATTTAGTAAAAATTTAAAAAAAATCTGCTGAACCAACTAACAAAGCACCAGGACACAACCAATCACTTTGAGAACAAATGAACAACAAACAGCTAGTGACAGTGCAACCATTTCAGCCACTTACTTGGACTCATATCTGTTTTCTCCTACATTCGCAATTACCTTCATCTTTCTTCCTCAAGCCCACTAAATTTTATAATATAATAACTTTGTACCTTCATATTTTATTCTTACAACAAATATACTACGAGATTATATATGTTATGATGTACAAGAAATAACCTCAATCTTAGTATCTAAAAAAATTTACTTCATATTTTCCCCCCAGGCCTTTTAAATTGTAACACTTGCCTTATAAACTGTCGTTAGAGGAAAGAGTGGTCCAAGCGAGTACGAGACTCGTTCTGGCACCAGCTGCTCGCCGCCAATGCTCACTCTCGATCCAACTCGTTCTCTCAACTGTCCCAAGATCCCAGGACCGCAGGGCACACACACGGTGCGTCACGAGTAGTCCATACGAGTCCGACACTCACTCGCCGGACGTCTGCTCCGTGACGGTGATCAACTCACTGCTCACTCGCTTTAGAGCTAACTCGTTCATTTGGCTGTCCCAAGATGGCGGAGTAACAGAACACACCCCGTCTGTCTCGAACTCGACGAACAAAACACGTTAAGATCATGCCACAGAACCTTATGACGTGTAACGTGTGCGGCAACAAGTTGAATCCTGCTACCACTATTAATGCAAGTCAGTTAGTAGTCATGACAACAAGTTGCAGCTGACATGCCACGCCCCCGTCGTCATCCCAGCGCGTACTTCTGAAAACCGAAATCCCAATTTCAACTCGTCGACTCGCCTCGCGAGTCACTACTGTCAGTACTCGTAGAGCGAGTACTCCTTCCTAGACGTCAAACTACAAGACCGTCTCCTAAAATAACTATCTTCTAAACGTGGGGGCGATGCAGGTTACCACTGCTTGCAGACAGGGTCCCAGTTGCAAGGGTTCGGCGGGCTGGGCACCGTGACGTCACGGGTGAATACGCGTCGTTCTTGCTCACTGATGTTCTGACTGCTTCTCCTCGAAGGCAGGGGTTTCTATACCGCATTATACTTCACCGCCCAGAATATTCTATCAGAACCTCACTTTGTTTTCCTGCCGACGTGGCCGGTGAATTGTCTGAGCGGAACTGCTTGGAGCTAGGCTGGCGAGTATAACTCCCAGGGCTGAGCAGAGCATCCAGTGTGTAGCTGGTGGCGGACCTGCCAGGGATAGGACAAACCCGGGAATAAAAACTGACACGTCTCTGTATTAGATCGTCGGGGGAAGAGAGAAGGACTGTAACCAGCTAAACCACTAAAATAAAAATACATTATATATACAAAGATAATCATTCAAATCCAACTTTATTATTTTTAAGTTATTTAGATAAACATAATAATATACAAGTTATCTCTTAAGTATTGTAGGAAAATTGTAATTTTTTATTTGTTGGTTTCGGAGTGTATGTGTTACATCAAAAAAAGTAATTCAAGCTCATTTAAAACAATTAAATGCTGCTCAAACGAACTGGATGAAAAAAACCCAAGACTATATAAAAAAAAGTATGATTGTTCTCATTATGTTTATAATTATAGATATAATATTAGAAGTGTTGACTTACAACCATCGACAAACACAAATTGTTTTTATATTCCATAAGTTTGGTCGGGAAACTTGCATCTATACTTCTTATTTAAAGTTAATTTTGAACATCTAATTTATTCATTACTGCAAAGTAGGCTACAGTCTTCTTTAGAGTTTTATTAGTTTTTGATTAAAACTGAAATTAATATGCAAATACGATATGAACTGTACGTAGTCCATAGCCTTTTGAATAAAATATAAAATATGCCTGCTGGCGCTACAGATGTTTCGCCTCGCAGGTGACGGCTCGTTCTCATTTTAGTGAAATGTTGGGAAAGGATAGCGGATATAGAAGCGAAGGTATCCGAGGGGCTGAACAAAGCCGAAGGCTAGCAGCCAATCATAGGCATCGAGTGACGGACATGTAAGAACATAGCAGAATACTCACGAACGGCCAGCTCCAAAAAAAAAAGACACAAAGTTATTGTACCATAATAAATATATTGCCCCCAAACCAAACTATGATTAGCTACTTAATGGTTTCTGTGTGAAGAGTTTCGATTCAAGAGTCCTTGCGCCGTTTGGTACTATATATATGTGTGTGTGTGTGTGTGTGTGTGTGTAAAGATAATGACTGTATTAGATTCAAATATTACGAACCTTCACAATCTGACACTATTTTGAAACTTTGGCTAGATATTCCAAATTTGATTTATACAATTTTGAACTGCTAATCATCAAGACGATGTCAGTTTTGTTTTCATTGCCCATGAACATTGGACTACTAGTACATGTGACTCAGCGGTATTGTGACGGTTCCAGTAACGATACATACACCTAGAAAACCAAGTCACGGCCACACATTCAGTCCACTAGCATTTCGTGTCTCGGGAAAAGCGGTGTGGCCGGGATCGCGGTCCGAGCCAGGTGTCGCTGCGGCTTCAGGAGAAAATTCCCCGAGGTTCCAGTTCAAAAACTAAGAGCAGCCGAGAACACAGGCCATACATTTTAAACAATATAGCTCCATTCGTTTATTCTAAATATCATTAAACTAGGAGGTTGTAAGGCACCCGTTGAAAATGTGTGACTATAACAAACTCTTTAATTGAGTATACACGATTTTTTAAAGTATAATTTAATTTGTTATTGTGCAAATTAAAATAATTTATTATATATTAAATTATAAAAATATATTTAACAACAAATTATATTAATATATATAAAGTGAATGTGTATCTACTATTTACCGATAATTTTAGCAGCAAAAAATTAAGTAACCACAAAAGAAGAATATAATATAAAAATCCGAGAGAACAAACCACAAAAGAGAAAATCAGCAAAAAAAATATAAAATCTTTCGAGCATACAAGCATGTATATACATTAGAGACAAAAACCAACAGTTTTTAAATAAAATTATTAACTTCTAGAATATAAGCATATCTAAAAAAATTAGTTGTCTGTAAAGTCGGTTTACGGACAATAGTTTAACGTGACGACGTCATAACAAAACATTGATGAAATGATTGATCCAGAAGAAAATGAAATTTCATATTCGGCCTGAGACTGAGCCGTAATAGGTTTATGCAACCAAACCATTTAGGCATTAAAAATATTATATTCTTTGAGGAAGAAATTTTTAAAATTTTTCTTTCTTTTGTATGATAAAATCTACCTCTGCATACTTTTATAAATAAAATTGAATCATTTTTATTGAATTGTCACTATTTTGTATGGATACAAAGGAGTGAAATGAAATATACAATTTAATTAATAAATTAACTTTAATTTGTATTCATTAATTCAAATATATTTATTACTTTTGAAATGTTGCGTGCGCCGTATTTATTTTTACAAGTACAAAAAAATTTCGCAACTGCCAGGATTCGAACCGACAAAGCGACGCTGACCACACGACCACGAGGCCATACTTGTAATTTGATAGTTTCAGATGTTATATACATATTTATAAAAAAAATTTTCACAGTAGGGGAATAATATTATTTCGTTTTTATAACACGACTTTATAACAAATACGCATCCCAAATACACCAAACTTATTTATAATGTGTTACAATATATTTTAAAACATTGTGCAAAAGATCCCGTGTGTAATTTGAATTATTATGTGTAACTGTAAAACACCATTGTTGGTTCAAAACGTATTTGAATATTCAACATTACTTTTAAATAACCGTACCGAATGTGCTGAAAATCGGTGGACGATCATTAAATTACATAATATTAATAATGCAACCGACGAAAATATGATTGAAAAGTCAAATCGATGGTTGTTCCAATCGAGTGGAAGAGAGATGCCACGCATACGTACAATGAGCAAACAGGACACATCCGTAGTGGGAAATCCGTAGTGGGACACTTTTTTGTGCGTGCAGCCGGCGTTCATCGATTTATTAGACGTTGTCACGTCAAAAAAATATAGATTTTCCAAAAAGTCTATGTACAAAATATAAATAAAGTATGTAGAAGTTGTACGAATACAAACATACTTACAAAATAAATAATATTTATAATAGCATTTTACTTTAAAAAATTACATTTTTAAAAACACCTAACTGAATTGTATCATTTTCCCGGCACCTAACAGTTAATGCGGTTGTAGGCACTCATTTACATTTAGTTGTAACGCCTTGTCGACCAAGTCATGAGAGACGTAAACACGCAACTACTCAGCTACTCAGAACAGAGATATTGGGGAGGAAGCGTCTATGGTACATTGTTCGGCGCCTCTCAGCCTTTTCACGGGGTGGATCAGTGTTCTGCTTGAGTAGGATTCGTGGTCGTAGGGGTGCTGGTGGCTTCAGTTTCTTCGTGTCAGCTCCGCGAGAGGTGACGCAGCCTCTCAGGTCACGTGGTCAGCACTTTGGCTCTCTGGCAGAGCAAATCTGGTTCGGTTCCTTCTGGTACCGTCCCTAATGTTTGCAAGTGGGGAACATGACAGACGTAGCCGATGGCATAAGAGTTTTGTCAGAATGGCCCGATTTATCCTCGACCTTTGCTAATTCATGTCATTCATTATTGCGGAATGTTGATGCAAGGATGTGAGTTTCTCCCTGCTCCTCCATACAGATGCAATTAGTGTGTGCCAATACAATAATCTCATAAACTTCCAAATATTGGCTTCATGAGTTCAGTATAGTCAAACATATGCAAATATTAAACATAGAGACTTGTTTTAGATGTATGGATGTATTCTGCGTTGCCTTTACGAGTGTCACCTTTAGAAAATATCATTAAAGTGGTATGTTATTACTAGCTGACCCGGCGAACTTCGTACCGCCTAACAGTCAATGAATGTTGTGTTAACTTTTGGCTAAACTTAATTTAGGATTTTATTAATGTAATAAAATGAATACTAAAAATTCAATTAAAGTACAAATATCAAGTATTTTAATAGCGTGTCAGCAAGACGTTTGCTTTAATTAAGCTATGTATTTTGCTGCATGGGTTGCACTCGGGTTGATTCTCTTCAGTGAAGCACTTTGTGGTATACAAAAATTTTCGTTTTGTTATCAGGCGCAAGAACAAATAAAGCGGCTGGTTTGCTGACACGTGAAAATGCCACGTACCATGAGAAAAACATGCATTTTCTAGATTCAGACGTTGAAATTTCTTCGATGAAGCGTTCCAATTGTAATAACGTGGCATCTCCGAGTAAAGCAACGTTCGTGCAAACGGATCGCTTTGGCAAATCGCAAAGAAACTGGTCAATGTTGTCGCTGGAGGTGATTCAGCATGTTGAGCAAAATTCTACGTGGTGAAATAAACTCGTTGACCATTCTCCAGATGCACCGCCAAATGTTCAACAGTGGGATGGCGTTTGTAAATAGAGAATGAAAATCTACGCCAAATCGCCTCATTGCAGTCCACATATCGACCAACTTGATAGCGCGTAATTTCATCGTTGGTATTGGATGTTTGGTTGCCAAAAACCGCCATAACGCTGCCTTTCGCGATGCATTTAATGAACTTCACCAAATTGCAATACTCAACGTTGCAATGTGTCTTGAATGTTTTGGAAAGAAGTGGCGAATATGGAATAATCCAACTGTTGTCGACCATGAAATTATTTCCTTTCACTTTCAAGAAATTTAATTAATTTTAATGATAAAAATAAACAACACACCACAAAATGGGTAAAAACAATCGTCCCAAACATGGTGACGACAAACGGTATAGAGCTTTAGTTTTTCTTACTCTCGCTACTTTATTCGTTAGAATAGCTTCGCGGCAATTGGTTAGAGGAGAAATAACACTCACAGTTTGTACATCTGTAACTTTGTATGTCTATGGCCAACCTGCGTGACATGAGCTGTCAATTGCGGAATATGGCGGAGTTCCAAACCTAATTTATTTAAAAATTAATTTTAATAGTTACTCTGCTATTTAGGGCGTAGACGAATTCAAAGAATCATAAAACATTAAAATCGGTCCAGTCGTTCTTGAGTTATAAATGGTGTAACTAACCCGACTTCGTTTTATATAAAAAAAAATCCCAGAGAATAGGATAAAAAGTATCCTATGTCCGTCTCCTGGTTCTAAGCTAACTCCCTACCAATTTTCAGCCAAATCGGTCCAGTCGTTCTTGAGTTATAAATGGTGTAACTAACACGACTTTCTTTTATATATATAGATATAGATTTTGCAGATGCAACTAATTTTTAATACCTGGAGTTATTTTTACAGCATGATGATCACAAATGTAGTAATAAAAGTACGTTTTAAAAATAAGTTTAATCACTGTCCTGTACCTTAATATCCTTAAGAAGTGTGCGTTCAGAAGATCGCACACTCGGACTGAAGACAGACGTTCCTGCCAATATTTCTGGGGCTTTCCTTGCAGCTTGAGAAGACAGTTCCTCGCACCCCTCAGGGCAGACAGAGTGCGCCCTCCACCCCCGGAGGCCCTTCACGACGGCTCAGAGGGGGTGATGAGGGCGGCGCGGGAGCTTAGACCCGCGACCACCGTCGACGAGTCTCGCCCCTGCCAACACAGAGGCCCACTGCGCCGTAAAGGTGTGCTTCTGCGATGTGGTGTCTCACGACCGGCTGGAAAAACACTAATCATTACTAGGCTATTAAAAATATTGTTTCGTTTTCGTGTTCCTGTTGCAATGTATTTTAAGTGCATCTAAACTGACAGATTCCATTTGACACGAATTGAAACCTATGTTAGATTAGATGGCGGCCATGACAAACTACAAGTTGGCGGAATAATCTATAATCCAAAATTGCGGAAAGTTTTAGAATCCAAGACGGCGGAGCTTTCTAGAGAAAAAAAATTGTAAGCCATGATGTCACAATCCAATATGGATGTCGGGGTAAACTTCAAGGACAAATTTCAAGGTATAGGCCATCTAAGATGGCAGCTGTGACATCACAATCCAAGATAGCAGACCCGACAATCCCATTTCTCACTCCTACTCCTGGGCCAGTACCTACCATTATATACTACTATTCATGTATCTGAAAAGCCTTTGCCTTTTCTTTCTTTTTTTCGTCATTGATTTATTTAAGGGCTATTTATAAAATTTAATCTCGATATACTCCCTTGAATTTGTTGTTCTGTCACATAAATTTTAAAAAGATATTCACTTCGTGTAATATCATGAGCGTAAAATGTCGCACAAGTGATAGGTAATGATTACGAAAACTTGCACGAAATTTTACATATATAATTCTTCAGTAAGTGAACATACGTCGAAAATATTTGTGGCAGACAACTGCAAGGAAAGTTTCGAGTTAAAATTGTATAAATAGCCCTTCAATAAAAGTAATGAAAAATAACAATGTCATCATGACGTGCTAGACAGGTGGGCGGAGACTTCTGATGGAGATTTTACAAACTTGCTGGAAGCCAACACTGTTTCCACACAAATCTAAGTGCTTATTTTACATTTCAGAAATCGTTCATTCATACATAAATATACAACAAGCACTCTTTTATCTACATGGTATGTTAAATTTTGAATGATCTACTGGTGGAGCTGAAACATATTTCAATTATCTCGTTCAGGGAAAATTATAGATGCTTACTACTACTGCGAAACTAGTTTAATTAAAGGCGATGTTAAATTTCTGTACTGTATTTTTTCATATAATTTTATTTGTTTTTATTTTATTAGTACATAATTATATATTCATAGCTTTTTGTTGAAATTATAGTTCTTTAACTGCATTATAAAAAATTATGAGAGTTAATTTTCTGCACCATGCAACGAAATTTTCACAAAATGAAAAATAGCCTACATAGTGTCTGTGAACGGGTTAGTAGTCTCCTAGTCGTTTTCATCGGAGTGTTTGTAAGGTTATGTTCCCGTATGTATAATTTATTTAAATTATAAATTTTAAATCATTATTTAATATATAATTAAAATTAATAAATTTGAATTAACATTTAGCATATTATTAATTGTTATCTCTATTATTTTACCAAATTTTTACATATGTTTATATTGATATTTCATACTGAGTAATTATTTAAATTTTTAATTTGATTGGCTTTATACTTTACTAACCATATTTATATCACTCTAGCCCTTCTATTATTTTATTTATTTTAAATATTTGCATACAAAATCAAAATTAGTTTTTTTTTTATTACGCCAAGTAAAAGTAACTTCTAGCGCGCGTACTTAATGCACGCACACGTTTTTTTTTATCAAGTACCAATTTTAAAACAGCCAAAAGCTGAATTTGGCCGTGAATAAATAAATAAATAGATAATTTTTTTTTGCAGCCATCACTTTTCCTCAGCGCACAATCCCCAAGCAATCGCAGCTAAGAACTTGGCCTGCTCGGTCAGCAATAACTTTGAAAAGAGTTTTGCGTTGTTCGTCTGCGCCGGTTGTAAGTCAGAGGCGGTATCTCCGGTGCGACAGAGAGCCGTGAGCATGCGACTTGGCACTGGCGCGAGCAGGCAGAGGGGAGGCGGGCCGCAGACGGCTGATCGCACGTGCGTTATCGTCTCATTGGAAATGCTGTTTCTTGCCGGCGCCTGGGGGGGGGGGGGGGGGTAGTCTTCTCCCCGGGGGCCAGGTCACGGCGAGCCCCGGCCAGGGCGCTTGCCAGATAAAAATCCCCTCCGTCATCCCGCGGAACCATTTGCGTCACAAACAGAGTGCGCCGCGGCTGCTTCGGTCGGCGGGCGAGCGCCGCGGCTGTGGGCTGGGGAGCCGAGCGATACGGCGTACACCGCGGGGAACAACATTTCCTAGGAGCTCCCGTCCTCACGCTAAACATATTTTGTTCTTGAACTTTTTCATTTCATCAATGCTCAGTCACTTCAAAACACTTCAATAACAATACTAAAACAGATATTAACACTGTGTTCTAAAATATACGATACATACCGAACTAAAGTTTTGAGGAAAAATTAACCGTTTTTATTCATAACAAAAAAAAAGAAACTTTAATGTCCCAAAAGACTCATGCTTTTGAAAAAAAAAAATCCTAAAAGCGACTGAAGACTCCTAAATGCAAGCCGCCCTAAACCACTGAGGCCATGCCTTGAGTTTACCACCATTGTTGCACTTTTAGTTACGGGTGCCATCTTCAAAAAACCGTATCTTTTAAGCTATGAATTTGGAAAGAATTTAAAATTCATAAAATATACCTAAAAATGTTATAACAAAAATCATTCCGCCATTTTTAAATTTACCGCTATCTTGAAAATTCAATATTTTTATGCAAGAAAATTGGGAACTGGTTTAATTGCATTAAAACAATTACAGAATAAAATTTTGTTTCAAAAATAAAAAATGGTGACGTATCCTTCCTTCTCACAAGCCACTGGCAGACTGACCTCCCACCACTAATGCCAAGGTAAATATTACGTTAGTCAGTATGACGACATGGCGGCCATATTTTTTTCATCTGCTGAAAGCCGCCATATCGTATGCGACATTATTTTCATCTGCTAGAGTGTGCTACTGTCATATTAGTTTATTTTGACCCGCTAGAGTGCAGTATTATATATTACCTTGGCATCAATCACCTTGTCGGCCATCTTGGCCGTCATCTAAAAAATCCTAAACCTTAAAACTAGAAAAATGGGAAATTTTTTAAAATAATGATTTATTCGATCGTTTCCTGTCCTCGGTTCGATCCCTTCACGATGCAAAAATATTAATTTTAGGAAAAAGCACTTAATAAAAATTCGTTAAAATCCTAAAAGTGGCTTCAGTTCCTCGTCTACCAGCCTTCAGTAAGTCAATAATGATATATTGACCACCATCTTGAAATTCGTAATATTTGAACTAGAAATTCGAAAAAAATTCGAAAAATCATCAAAAAAATTCTTATTACTATACTTATTTATTCCATATATTTATGTCCTGGGTTTGAACATTGAGGGATACAAAAAAAGAAAATTTAATCAAAATTACCATTCAAGTAACAAATTCAAGAAATAAAACATAATTATAAATAAAAAAAATTACGTAAATTTTAAGAGTACAAAAAAAAAAGCACCTTACAAGCGTTTCTCGTTTTCTAAGTCTTTTTAGAAGGCAAAGCGAGACTTTTACATATCACTACATGTGTTTTGAGAGCAGTTCTACATGATAGTCGATTAACCCGGCACATCCAGATGTTGGCTAGACACCTCTAGTCAGTGGCCATGCACTACATTCGGTTGGCCAGGCATGTCCAGGCTCGTGATGAGGTAATCAACAGGCCTGTAGGGCACGCGTGATTAGCCGTTGTATCCTAAATATTACGTAATAAAGTTATACATTTTTAGACGAGTTGTGGGTAAAATTTTAGTATGGGACGAAAATACATACCCACTATTCGAAGTCGTCAAGATGGCGGACCTTTGTGTGGCAGCATGCACACGTGTATATTCGCTTTCGTGAACATCGTAGGACAGAATAAGCTTATTAATATGAAAAATAAGACATTATGATAGTGAAACTAACCAGTTATTTTTTGTAAACTTTATTAGTCAAATCAAGAGGTAATATCAAATTTAAAAAAAATTATCCCTAAAAACTTATAAGCCAATAAAACTGTGTTGGATAAAAATGGCGTCAAAGATATTAATTTATTTTTGGTTCACTATAATATTACGAACGCTGCGAGGCATACCCACAGCTGTTATAAGACGGTGCTGCATGTCGCTCATGTGACGCTGCCGATGCGGTGCACATTCATTCGAAAACTTTTTTGTTTAATTTTGGCCTCATTCATATGTAAACACAATTAAATTTTTATTTATATACAGGTTTCCCATAAAAGAATCTCCCAGTTTCAAGGATATATTATAATTGTTTAATTTAGACTTTTTACAACAAATCATACATCAAATTGAAGGTAAACTAACGTAGTTTTTCTTACAAACGTTTAATATGCGCACCTTTCATTATACGGCACACATCCAACCTAAAGTCCAATTATTCCCACATTTTGGTTAACAAGTCAGGAGTAATGGAAGCAATAGCCTCTTCAATTCTGTGTTTCAACTCTGGCAAATCATTAGGTAGCGGCGGAACGTAGACACAATTTTTTTATAGAGACCCAAAAGAAATATAATCGCATGGCGTTACTTCAGGTGAACGTGGAGGCCAGCGAAAAAGGGCTCCCTCGTCGCGACCATCGGAGGGTGTTTTTGCCACATGAAGGATCACCATTTAACTTTAAAGATAACGCACTTTGAAATGAAATTACACATTCACTCTTAGCTAATTGCAGAACACAAAACGCTTTACGCTCAGGAGTCGCCATTTTGCGTGGGTGGCGCTGCAAGCGAGAAAACAACAAAGCAGTACTCACTCATGCGCTTATCTAAAACTGTAATTGTGATTTTGAACTAGCACACTGCAACGCCTACAGTTGATACTATTAACATTTTTAAATGGGAAGTTATTTTATGAACATATCTACTGTAGCTCAAACCCGCAGCTTTGCTCGCGCCAGTTTTCAGGATATTGCTCATATTATACCCCTCTACAAAAACATGTTAATAATTATAAAAGTTTTTACAAAATAAATAGACAAATAAAATGTAATTTTATATAAAAATTCATAGCAAAATTGTTTAAGGTTGAAATTCTAATCCTGCATAATTGTTTATATAGATTAATCAAGACGATTTTATAGCTTCCATTTTAGAATGTTCGAAGATATATTTTACCTTCATGAAATCACGCTTACCTCATAATATAATCAGAGTGTCTATTTTAAAATTGGTAAAAACTTAATTTTTTTAATTTGAATTTTAATTATGTTCAACTATATATTTACTTTTCATTTAATTATGTTATATTCACAGATTAATTAAAATTAAACTTCTCCTGGTTTACATCTTTACAAGTACCTACATTATCTGAAGATTCTTTAAACAAAAACATTTTTATTTGAAATTTTTTTTACAAGAATAAAAATTCTTATCGTACGTGTTAGTAGATTTGTAATAATACTTAGTATCTATTAATGAAAAATGCTCTCATATATTCAGCCTCCTGCTTGATATGAATTTTTACAATAAAACAATACTGACAGCAATATCACCCCATTCGCGGTAGAATATAAAATATGTAGAAAACATGCTATTCTTACCAACGGCCTGATTTTCTTTGGAGATACGATCTATTATTAATCCAACTGATCCTCTTTTCACCTTCTTTGCACTCGAACAAAAAAAATTAAAAAAAAAAAGATACACAACACATTATGAAGGTTATTCGTGCTCAGTTTCTTATCACCTGTATGAATTGCTTGGATATATGATTTATTCCTACAAAAATTTACCTACCACCTTTTAACTATACGATTTTGATTGAATTTATAAAAATGGTAAAAATACGCAACGTAATTTATTATGTAAAATATTTGTCCTCGATCTCTAACCACCCGCTTGATTTGCTTCAGAGATTATATTTTTTATTGTTAACTCAAATTTACTTTTTTCACACTCTCTGTGGTAGAGTTCGAAAACAAATATTTAAAACGCCCTACGTTACGAATGTAAAATATTCATCTTTCAGTTTCTTATTTTTCACTTGATTTGTTTCGGAGACTTAATTTTTTACTTAGAAAAATAACTTAATACTTTTTCACCCCTTTCCGGTCGAGTTATGAAAATCTTTTAAAAAACATGCTACATTACTTTTAAATAAGTTATTTAAGTATGCAGAAATAATATCGAAATAATGGTAAAAAAATTATGACTTTATTATAATTATAATTTTTATTCATTATTTTAGGCCCTGCTTCTTTAGTTTCTGAGATACAATTGTTTTAAAATAAAACAAAACTCACCTCAAATTTAACACTCTTCAACAGTCAAATTTGAACTTAAGAAAAAAAATTACATAACTCTATATGCATGTTGTTTGTTCATAGTTTATTACCTCTAGTTCTTGTTTATTCGGAAGTATGCATTTTTCTTCTTAAAAGTCTCTCTAATTTCGGCTCTATATATATATATATATATATATATATATATATATATATATATATATATATATATATATACACAAGTGATGAAGGGTACGAAATAATTATGTTTACCCTGCCTTCTATATTAGGACGTGGAGCTAGGATCACAGTCCACATACCAGCACTTACTGAATCATGCAAACAATTTAAAAACCAATTTTATCGTTGTTTAATCCCCTTGGGGGTAGAATTTTTGAAATTATATATAGCTTAGTGTTTAAGTTGGCCGAATAAATTTATAATACCGGCACTACACCAGCACCGTCCTATAGTAGTTTGACAAATACATAAAAGACAGCGTAACGTTCGTAATGTTAACGAGAACTAACAAAGTGTTCAATATATTTTACACCATATATGTTCCAACAAAATTTTCTTTGCAAGTAAATTATCTATAGGTATTTTTTAAGTTTCGATTAGGACTTGTTATGACTATTGAAGTTTACAAAGTTTTTTCCAGGATAGTTTTGTGATCATAAAGTTTAATATGGCACACAAAAATGCTTAGTATAAGCTTAGTCTGCCTGTCCCCTGATGTTCACGAAAGCGAAAATATACGAGTTCGACAGCTTGTGAGCACAGCATAAAGGTGCATGCACATTGAATTTTTAACCTGCTAAAGTTCCGTGCCGTGTTGCACGCGCATTTCGTTGCATTTCTATCCCAAACTGCAATTTAACTCTCAACTCGCTTAAAGATATATAACTTAAAAATAATTTAATAGCTTTCTATTAATGTTTGTTACATTTTAATATTTATATTAGTAATAACATAATCGATTTAGGTATTTTAAAGGCAACAGTTATCTTAGAATCCACAAAAGAAAGAATATGTGAATGTTTACATAAATATTTTACATTTCAATTAAGACGAGTAGGCCTAATATTTTTCTGTTCCATTAAAAAAAATGGGGAGCAAAAAAGCATAAAATGTTTTTGGCTCAAAGTATAAGCATATCTATGAATCTACTAATACCGAGGATAAGAAATTTGATCATGTAATCTACGTTCAAAATAGAGGCGTAATGTTTTACAAATCTGGAAATCTGGAAAAAGGGATGGTTTAATTTCATTAAGTATATGATTGTAACGAAATGAATGGAACTGAAATGTGGAAGTTGGCACAATTTACATAAAAAATTAAAGAGAGCTGGGTTAAAATAAATTAAAATTCACTTACTAGTGGATTTAAACTAGTGAAAGGTTATTTTATCAAGGTTAATAATTTATACAAAAAAATAACTACAACTGGAAATGAGAAATAACCACATGTAACAAGCATTAAAAATGAACAGGCCTATATAAATACTATTTCCAAGATTCCAAACAGGAATATTTCGTAAAAAAAAAAAAAATTATACTATACTGTTACGACGCGACTAGCGACGAGGTAAGGCAGGACAGCCAGCGGAGCACACAAGCGAGGGACGGGGGGAGGGAAGGGCCCACCTCCCGGACTCAGGTGACGCTCTTCACTCTGCTACATGGTCATCCTATTACTGCGGCACCTCGCTACCTCTCTCGTGGGTTCGACACGTTTCCAGAACCCCGTTTGCGTGAAGTGACACAACTAGGACGCCATTGATATCGCAGATTCGAGTGTAATGTCAGGAATACTGATAACGCGACACTTCGAAGGCCTACAAGACCTTTCCAGGGCGGGACTCGGCAGGCACATAAGGGACGGACATGGACCCGTGGCCAGTGTGTGGGCGTGACACAGCTGAGAGTGCGATGAGAGCAGTGGACTGGAGAGGGCGCGTGACTCCTCGGGGATCAGCGGGCCTCGTGTGCATCAGGGACGGTGTTGTGTTGGGCCGGGGCTGCGCGGCGAGAGACGAGCAGTAGGGAGAGCCACTGGCGAGTCTAGCTCCAGTCGGGAGGGAGAATATTGCACTAATTACAAGTGTGATTACCTTTTAGACATAGTCTTATCATTAGTTAAACAATAAAACTCTAGTTAAATATTTGGTCTATCCTTTCCGGACCTGTTTCTCACTCGTAACAATACACATCATAATATTTTATTTCTTATATTGGGTGCTAATCATACATAAAATTAAAATGTTTAATCTTTAAGGGCTACATAAGCCACTCAATATTTTGTACTAAAAGATTTTCTTAATAAAATATTATTGTTTTCAAGAAATAAAATAGTGTCCTGGTCATCCTTTGTTTAGTTCAAGATTTTTTTTTTCTTTGTTACATGATATCGTGTCTTAAAGTCTCTTAAAGTCTTAGAAGCAATCACCGAGGCGAATACTAAAAATTGTCGAGTAAGGCTTTATCTTGTACTTATAAAGCGAATAATTTATTATAAAGTTAAAAGAATTGTTTTATAGTGTCGCTGGAGCTACACCCTCTGATTCCTTGTAAGTCGTTATTGTTGTGACAATACAACGTATAACCAGCTTCATTGGAGGTTGGAAAGCGTGCCAGATTTACTCGTGTCTTCTCAGAACCAACAGCGACCAAATATAAAGCTTTACGTTAGGAAGACTTCATTAGTAGAAGCAGGCCATTGGCACTTATCTCAGTGTTTACCGCCCAAACGTGAAAAAAAAGGGAAGAACAATAACAGATATTGAGAACAATAAACAACTTAATTTTATGGATTCGACGTTGGGGCTCTCGGGCTAAGCCTAGATTTCCCCCATTTGTACATACCGGTGTCCTACGAGTGACCATAAAGTGCCGAGTCTGTTCAGGACTTGGCGGGTCCTCGCGCGGCTGTTCATGTGAAGAGTTCCTCTTCCTAAAGTGTGTCTCTCAGTAGGGCCCTTGCCACGGACCACCTGCTGGCGAGTTAGGAGACAGCCGTTAGCTGCCATTGTTGACGCAGGTAGCCTTCCACGCGGGCGACGGTGGCGCCACAGAGTGGCGTGGAGTGGTCTACACGGGCCACTTCGGTGGCACATCAAGATGGTTGCTGTTCAGACGCTATCAGATACTTCACACCCACGGGTGGTTTTCCAATGGCTTCTTTTCTTCACGCCGGGTTATCACTGAAACAGAGTGAAGCCCAGCAACTGGGATTCAATATCTGATGCCTACATGAATAATATTTTACGAAGGAAGGTTTGGGGTGGAAGGTGTCAGCAATTTTCGTCCCAGATTTTGTTGACATGGATGCTGCAAGAAAGAACAAAGCAAGTATATGCAAAATTCTGTAATATGTTTATTTTAAAGTAAAACGTTTAAAAATATTACATTTATGAAGAAAAGCTCAATTTTTTGTACAAATAGAAATTGATGTTTATTACAAATTTTTTTGAAACATAAAATAATTCAAGAATTTGCACGATTGTGTTTTTGAACACATGTTTACTGATTAGTCAATATTAAAGAACACCGTGTAGGCTTAATTATTACTAAAGTTATCTCTCAGCATACCGAAAACTGGCGGAGTTTCAGTAATACAAAATCTATAACACAACGATGAAACTCATATTGTTTTTGTAAAATAAATTTCAATCACTCATTCAATTCAGCCTTAGCACAGATCCCACTGCACTACAAAATTAATCTGCAAGCTTATTTTCTTGTTGTTAAAGCTGATCGTGGACTACCTGTTTGAACTACAGTTTACCTTCGTCTAGTCCCGTAACATTCAGAGTGCTGTAAAAGTCTATGCCATTCCTCTATCGTACTAAGTTGTGTAGCATGCAACAAGCCGTTATGATGGTTTAAAGTATTCCTCACGGTTACATTCAGCGGCCTGTGGAGAATACGTTATTTATTTGTAAGAATGCCATAATCACATTATGTAGCGCCTTGCTCGCGAAAGTCGGTCATTGAATATTTTCTTTATGTGTAAAAAAAATTTTCCACGATGTTGTGTCTGTAGATTAGATAACTGTCCGCTAGGCAACCGTTCCGATGTAATTGCGTGCATCCATAATGATCGCTGTTGCCTACGACGATGCCGACGACGTGTGAGGAGAACAAGGAGAAGAGCCTACTGTTCGGAGTCTATCGCCAAACTACTTTCCTCCGCGGCGCTTCTCTGCAGCTCATTTATTCGCACGAGCCACCGAGTGGTGACAGTGGCGCCACTCGGTGGCTGGTTCATGCGACTGCGTGGCGCGGCCGAGTGGTCCGTGTGCAATGAGCCTGGCTCGTCAAAATTTGAAATCTTATTTTGTATGACACTGTTAACTAAAATAAGTTTAAATATTTTTTAATTGTAAATAGTTCTTTCTAAGACCACAAATCCGTGTCTATTGACAATATTACTACAGTTGTAGTCATAATGAAAGAAAAATTAATTCAATGTTAACACCAATTATTATTTCACAGAAGAAACAATTTGTAGCAGTCGGTCACTATTAATATCAGGCATTCCATTTAAAAATTATTAAATTTTGTGAAAATAAATTGTCACAAAAAAGTTTGAAATCAAGATGACGTCTTTTAGTTATGTTTCCTTACAAATAAAATGTTTATTATCGTTAGATAATGTTCCTGGTGAAATGCAATAAGAAAAAATATGTCCAAAAATTCTCATTCCAGATATTTGTTTAAAAAACTATTTTAGGCGCGTTAAAGAAATCGGTACATTATAAAGTGTGTCTTTTTTTTTGCGTTCTATGGCGTACATCTGGCAACCGAGCACACAGAAACCAGGGCAGCGCCAATGCAGAAATCGTGAATTGGAAAGAGAGAGTACATGCCCAATGAAATGCACATGCAAACTGAGGAAGAGACACGTTGTATTGGAGCCACGACTCCAGCGATGCCACACCACGAAGCAGAAGCCTTCAGCACATCGGCGCCGCAGCACCGACAGTCGTCTCACTGTATGATCTCCAGGGACTACCAAAGTGTTGAGCTTGCTATGGAGGCGTGCTTTTATGTTCAAACATTTCAGACAGGCCACGTAGGACTAATACAAGCCACGATTGATGCAACACACAAATTATTAAGTTTCGTTGAATCGGATGAGAAGAATTCAGTGCTGTGTCGCATATGCGTGAGACATACTTTGTGTATGACTAGTGCACGAAAAATAAGCTGTGATCTAACCGATGAGTGTGTGAGTGGAATTTTTATTTAATGAATGAACAGTCGAGAAGGTGCTCACGTAAAATCCATCGAAAAAATGGAGTTATTGAATTAACATTTCATCAGAAAACCGATATTTACACTTTAAATGATAATGTCAATACACAAAAAAGAAAACACTTTTTTGATTTTGGACAGTAGCACTACATATCTATTCTTTAAATAACTAAAGTAATTTACTTTGTTCACCTAGGTATAGAGTAATTTTTATAATAAAATATATATTATGTTTGCTGATTACATTTGCCCCAGAATTCGGGGCAAATATAATTAAAGTTTGATATTCACAAATTCATCGCATGCTAGAATATTTTGAGAAAGAGTAAAACGTATGAAAAATGAAATTTCGTTAAAAAAATTTCAAAATAACCAATTAAATTTACACTTGCATCACGACACTTACTCCAATATACTGTTATTTTAAATATGAATTTAAAATATATATATATAATTATATTTTAGTGTGTTCAGAAGTGGTCAAAAATATTTCAAACTTTTTGACTAGGTACTTGAGCTTTGTACACAGCGCGCAGACATTGAAGATGAACTGACGTAACCTGAAACGATATGTGTTTGCAGGAGTTCCGAGGCCAGGAGCTCGCGGCAGTGACGTCTGAAGACAACCTTCCCCTCGAGGTCTTCCCTCCCCGACGCAGACGACAGGGAACACTCGCGGCTTATGGAAGTCTGTCCTCCCCGTGCAGGAGTCCCGGTGCCCAGAGCGAACAGCGGCGGCCCGGTGTGGCCTCCGGCGCGCAGAGCTGCCAATAACGTCCACCTCCCTGCGAGGTCTCGTGCTCCGCGGGCATTCCTAGCGGAGAAGGCATGCCAGCTATTTTTAATATAGAATGCCTACTCTTTAAGGAGCACGCGCGCTACGGCTCAGGAATGGAAATGTTGGTGTTTTCCGAAGCGGCGCGCGCTGAATGCCCTGGAGCGTCATCAAGACGAAGGCTGAACCATCTCGCGGCAGGTCTCGGGACTGGGCTCGAATGCCTGTGAAGGCAGAGGAAGTTTCACGTCGTGCTGCGGATCTGCTCCACTCCGGCTGCTCTGAGCGACCTTCGCCGTGTGTGTGTGTCACGCATTGCCAATATATTGCCAAAAATATTTTTGGAAGATGTACAAATTAACATGTTCATTGTTATTTACTCAACGATGCAATAAACATTACTGACAGTATACACTGCATGCATCCGTTAATTTGTATATCTCAAAATAAAAATACATCCAACAGCTATGATGTATTTCTCAAAACATTGTAATTGTTCTTTAATATAGAGTTACGCGTATTTTTACAGTAGAACACTAGCGGTGAGAAATAGTCTTGAAAATTGAATGTTACGAAACAATTTTTTTTTAACTACTTCTGAATTAGTATTCCAACATTTAACTATGCTGTAGTACGCATATCAGGCAGCATTCAAGGCCAAACAATTGTTATTTTAATGTGCAGGCTATTAGAGACCAATTTGTAAAATATTTTGTCAGTCCCAAAGAAACATTAACATGGCCGAATTACAAAATATGAGAATAGACTTAATACTGGTTTTTCGTTTTACTTCAAACACAGGACCGAAATATCAATAACATCTTAAGATTTACGTTCCAGTTGTTATTGTACTCTTTAGTTAACTAGAGAAACTTATAATTAAGAGTAATTAAAACATATTTTTAATCATTCATTGTAGTTCATTGAAATCAATTTTTTCATTCTTAATGTTCTTAAATATGAAATTATAAAAACTCGGTGGTACTCAAGTAGTATATGAATGTATTTCCGGAAACAGGGTTCAGGGTGTGGTGCCGGTACCGGTGTCCACCATATTGGATTGTGTCGTCACTGCGGCCATCTTGGATGGTTGTGACCTTGACCTTTGACCTTTACCTTGACCCGACGGCCATTTTGGACCTGCCATCTTGGATCCGCCATTTTGGATGACGTCATTGTGTTCTAGAAAATTACGGCGATGTGTTTTCCGCCATATTGGATGATGTTGTCACCGTTGCAATTTTCGTTACGGTCGCCATCTTTAACTTTTTTATTTATAATCCGATTTTAATAATATATTTTTTAAAAATTATAAAAAAATTTAATAATAAAATTTTAATTAATTTTTTATAAAAAACAAACATGTACGACACGGAGTTCAGAGTCCTCGGTTCGAACCCGTCGAGTGCAAAAAAATAAAAAAGGCAACCGATCCAACCCTCACAGTGGCTGCTGGCATACTGACCCCCACCACATGTTTCATAGCATATATATCATCCGGCAGTATGTCGTCATGTACGCCATCTTGAAATTTGGACTCCATCTTGAAAATCTTTATTTATTATCCGATTTTAATGAAAAAAATTCCAAAATTCATCAAAAAATTAACTTATTTGAATTCTGTTTGATTATATCGAAGTACGTCCTTGGTTCGATTCCCGGCGAGAGTAAACGGTCGATCCTTCCTCCATGAAAGCTACCTAGACTGATCTACCACCAACAATACCAAGGTAAGGTATATATCGTCAACTGGTATGACGTCATGTCCGACATCTTGTCTTCATCCTCTGGTGACCACCATCTTGTTTTCGTCTGCTACAGTGTGCCGATACCATGTTAGTATAATTATCTGGTCAACTGTTGACATTGAACATTGACCTTGGCATATGACCTTGAAATTTGACCTTGACCTTGAAATTTGACCTTGACATGGAAATTTGACTTTGTCCTTGTCGACCATCATGGATTCGACATTTTATGTTCAGTACATGCTACCAGGAGCTACCACCTGTCGGAGTACGCCATCTTGTGTGTACTTGTATTATAGAGTACATTTCCATCTGGATAATTTTATTCTAACCCGCTACAGTGCAGTAATCATTTAATACCGAGGTGCCCCCGCCATCTTGAAATTCGGCCGCCATCTTGAAATCATGTAATCATGTAGCTAGAAAAGCGGGAAAAAATACAAAATTAATCAAAAAAATCACTCATTAACTTACATATTGATTCGATCCGCTCCAGTCCTTGGTTCGATCTCTGAATGATGCAAAACATTTAATTCCATGTAAAAAATAATAATTTCAATAAACCATTTTAAACATTCGTAAAGAGACTTTAAATCCTCTACTACCATCATCCTATCAGACATCAAGACCACTATATTGGAAATGCGTAATTTTAATGCTAGAGATTCGGGAAAAAGTTCAAAATTCATTAACCTAATGTGTAATCTATATACTGATTGATTAAGATCGACTAAGGTCCTTGGTTCGATCCCTGGCCGATACAAAACAATTTAATTTGAAAAAATTACCAGAAAAGTGTAAGGTTCGAGAAATAAAACACCTCAAAGTCTTTTACAAAAATAATATTTATTACACAATTTCTATTTTACTAAAGAATCACTTGCGAAAGCAAGCATTCTTATAAACATTTAGCCCTGCATAGACGTGCAACGACTACTTATTAGCTCCAAATGGCTCCAAATGCTCCAAACGGCATCCAAATGGCTCCTACAGCTCCAACAGCCTCCAAATGCTTAACACACCTCCAAATGGCTCTAAATGCTCCAAACGGCCTCCAAATGCTTGACAGCTCCAAATGTCTCCAGCAGCTCCAAATTCTCCAAAGGCTTGACAGCTCCAAATGCTTCAAAAGGCTCCAAATGCTCCAAATGACTCCAAAAGGCTCCAAATGCTTCAAAAGGCTCCAAATGCTTAACACAGCTCCAAATGGCTCCAAATGCTCCAAACGGCCTCCAAATGGCTCCAACAGCCTCCAATGCTTAACACAGCTCCAAATGGCTCCAAATGCTTGACTGCTCCAAATGCTTCAAAAGGCTCCAAATGCTTCAAAAGGCTCCAAATGCTCCAACAGCCTCCAAATGCTTAACACAGCTTCAAATGGCTCCAGATACTCCAAACGGCCTCCAAATGGCTCCAACAGCCTCCAAATGCTTAACACAGCTCCAAATGGCTCCAAATGCTCCAAACGGCCTCCAAATACTTGTCAGCTCCAAATGTCTCCAGCAGCTCCAAATGCTCCAACAGCTCCAAAAAAAAGGCTCTAAATGCTCCAACAGCCTCCAAATGCTTAACACAGCTACAAATGGCTCCAAATGCTTGACAGCTCCAAATGCTTCAAAAGGCTCTAAATGCTTCAAAAGGCTCCAATTGCTCCAAGAGCTCCATCCCCAATTGGTTCCAACTGATTCCAATTACTTTTCTTATCAAACTTGGCATGATTACTAACATGTCTTTATTAGTATACATTTTGACCGGCAGTGGTAACGTATTTTGCACCTTTAAGTTATAAGTTTTATTTAGAAATCAGATTTCGATAAATGGTAGATACCATTTGGAAAGAAAATATATTAATTTATCTTCAAGTTTATACACATACATTTAATTTAAGCCATTATTGTATGTAGCCAGCTTCCCTCAGTTCTTTGAATATGAAGGATATTTCTTTAATGTTCGAATAGTTTCCTGCACAAAGCGATCCATGTAGTAGTCGTAGCCTGTCAACCAATATGTTAGGATCTTCCCATGAGGTATAATCAATATATTCTGCTGCGTTCATCATCCTTGCATGTTTATAATAAATATTATCTATGGTGTCTATCGTTTTAACACCAACCACAAGGTCACTTTCGTCATCGTGCCAGTGATTATCACAAGCTTGATCAGAATAATTTATTTTATTACGACGTTTCCATCGTTTTGGTCTCAAACCATCATCACAGTCTTCGCTCTTGCATGCTTTTGGTGCTTCAGCACAGTACTCAATCATGTCAGCCTCAGATGTGTCACCACAATCTTCAATCATGCCAGCCTCAGATGATTCATCAAAGTCTTCGACCTTGTAAGCTTCAGGTGGTTCTCCATCTTTTACATTTTCATGGAGACTAGATATTGGAGTAAATATATTTTCATTTCTAATGTGATTACAACTTCCTTCGTTTGTTTTAAATTTTAAATTATTATCTTGATCTAGATCAGTAATTGTAGCATTAGCTTTTTCGCCTTCGTTCCTCTTTCGCGATGTTGTAGTTCAGTCTTCGTTATCTTTATTCATCTTAATTGTACAGGTCTTGTAATGTCTATCCAAGTAATATCTTCTACCAAAGGATTTCTGACACTGACTGCAATGAAATAGTTTTTGACAAGGACCCAAATTACACTCGCTTCTCTCATGTCGTTTAGCATTCTTTCTCAAGGTAAACACCTTGCTACAGTATCTACAGTGATGACGTTTCGATACAGCAACTAATCCCGAATCAGGATTCATATTAGTTACTGAGACTAATGCCAGACGTAAACTAAGAGTTTTAAATTAGATATATTACTTAAATTGAATTTTTTAATTATTTCATCAGCGATAATTAATTTATCTCATTCAAAGGTACTTGTTGCAAGTAGTTCTGCTTTTCAACAACAGATGTCGCCACATGTTACTTGCAGGTAAATAATATTTAGTTCTTTTATGCGGGATGCGGGATGCTCACTAACGATCGCAATAGAACGATGGCTTCGCTAGACTCCAAGGAAAAGGATGTTTGTTCTTCCAGTCAGTGTTTCACAGATTTCTCAAAGCATATTATTAATTTGACTGAGTAATGTTATTTTTTTAATTCCACCTGATAAAAATATTGCAAGTTTTGATTTAGTAGCAGAAATTATCGAATGAAATGTAACTTCAAATTAAATGTTATGACTCATTAGACAAAAAAATCCATGCAGAGAGCGGTTTCTCAGAATAGTCAGAAGCACTTGAAGAAACCACAGGAATGATAGCAAGAACACGGGAAAAACCATGAAAATATTGTCAAGAATAATCAGGAGCTCATGGAGAAAACCACCATAATATTGACCAGATTAATCAGAAGCACTCGGAGAAATCCGCCACACGTTTTCTTTGATATCATACAATTAAAAAAAAAATTTAAAAAAAAAATAAAAAATTTAAAACCAAAAAAAATAACAAATACATAAATAGATTCTGCTAGCTTGTAAACTTATCATTGTTGAGCAAAGATAGAGTTCTAGTACAAGCCAGAATATGTTTAGGCCTATGTATTTTTTGTAATTTTTTTTTGTTTTAAATTTTTTATTATTTTTTAAATTTTTTTTAATTTTATGATATCAAAGAAAACGTGTGGCGGATTTCTCCGAGTGCTTCTGATTAATCTGGTCAATATTATGGTGGTTTTCTCCGTGAGCTCCTGATTATTCTTGACAATATTTTCATGGTTTTTCCCGTGTTCTTGCTATCATTCCTGTGGTTTCTTCAAGTGCTTCTGACTATTCTGAGAAACCGCTCTCTGCATGGATTTTTTTGTCTAATGAGTCATAACATTTAATTTGAAGTTACATTTCATTCGATAATTTCTGCTACTAAATCAAAACTTGCAATATTTTTATCAGGTGGAATTAAAAAAATAACATTACTCAGTCAAATTAATAATATGCTTTGAGAAATCTGTGAAACACTGACTGGAAGAACAAACATCCTTTTACTTGGAGTCTAGCGAAGCCATCGTTCTATTGCGATCGTTAGTGAGCATCCCGCATCCCGCATAAAAGAACTAAATATTATTTACCTGCAAGTAACATGTGGCGACATCTGTTGTTGAAAAGCAGAACTACTTGCAACAAGTACCTTTGAATGAGATAAATTAATTATCGCTGATGAAATAATTAAAAAATTCTATTTAAGTAATATATCTAATTTAAAACTCTTAGTTTGCGTCTGGCATTAGTCTCAGTAACTAATATGAATCCTGATTCGGGATTAGTTGCTGTATCGAAACGTCATCACTGTAGATACTGTAGCAAGGTGTTTACCTTGAGAAAGAATGCTAAACGACATGAGAGAAGCGAGTGTAATTTGGGTCCTTGTCAAAAACCATTTCATTGCAGTCAGTGTCAGAAATCCTCTGGTAGAAGATATTACTTGGATATACATTACAAGACCTGTACAATTAAGATGAATAAACATAACGAAGACTGGGCTACAACATCGCGAAAGAGGAACGAAGGCGAAAAAGCTAATGCTACAATTACTGATCTAGATCAAGATAATAATTTAAAATTTAAAACAAACGAAGGAAGTTGTAATCACATTAGAAATGAAAATATATTTACTCCAATATCCAGTCTCCATGAAAATGTAAAAGATGAAGAACCACCTGAAGATTACAAGGTCGAAGACTTTGATGAATCATCTGAGGCTGGCATGATTGAAGATTGTGGTGACACATCTGAGGCTGACATGATTGAGTACTGTACTGAAGCACCTAAAGCAGGCAAGATCGAAGACTGTGATGGCGGTCTGAGACCAAAACGATGGAAACGACGTAATAAAATTAATTATCCTGATCAAGTTTGTGGTGCTGACATGATTGAAGACTGTGGTGACACATCAGAAGCTGGCATGAACGAAGACTGTGCTGACACATCTAAGGCTGACATGATTGAGTACTGTGCTGAAGCACCAAAAGCATGCAAGAGCGAAGACTGTGATGATGGTTTGAGACCAAAACGATGGAAACGTCGTAATAAAATAAATTATCCTGATCAAGCTTGTGATAATCACTGGCACGATGACGAAAGTGACCTTGTGGTTGGTGTTAAAACGATAGACACCAGAGATAATATTTATTATAAACATGCAAGGATGATGAACGCAGCAGAATATATTGATTATACCTCATGGGAAGATCCTAACATATTGGTTGACAGGCTACGACTACTACATGGATCGCTTTGTGCAGGAAACTATTCGAACATTAAAGAAATATCCTTCATATTCAAAGAACTGAGGGAAGCTGGCTACATACAATAATGGCTTAAATTAAATGTATGTGTATAAACTTGAAGATAAATTAATATATTTTCTTTCCAAATGGTATCTACCATTTATCGAAATCTGATTTCTAAATAAATCTTATAACTTAAAGGTGCAAAATACGTTACCACTGCCGGTCAAAATGTATACTAATAAAGACATGTTAGTAATCATGGCAAGTTCGATAAGAAAAGTAATTGGAATCAGTTGGAACCAATTAGAGATGGATCTCTTGAAGCAATTGGAGCCTTTTGAAGCATTTGGAGCCATTTGGAGCTGTGTTAAGCATTTGGAGGCTGTTGGAGCATTTGGAGTCTTTTTTTGGAGCTGTTGGAGCATTTGGAGCTGCTGGAGACATTTGGAGCTGTCAAGCATTTGGAGGCCATTTGGAGCATTTGGAGCCATTTGGAGCTGTGTTAAGCATTTGGAGGCTGTTGGAGCATTTGGAGGCTGTTGGAGTCATTTGGAGGCCGTTTGGAGCATTTGGAGCCAGTAGGAGCTGTGTTAAGTATTTGGAGGCTGTTGGAGCTTTTGGAGCCTTTTTTTGGAGCTGTTGGAGCATTTGGATCCTTTTGGAGTCATTTGGAGCATTTGGAGCCTTTTGAAGCATTTGGATCTGTCAAGCATTTGGAGCATTTGGAGTTGCTGGAGACATTTGGAGCTGTCAAGCATTTGGAGGCCGTTTGGAGCATTTGGAGCCATTTGGAGCTGTGTTAAGCATTTGGAGCCTTTTGAAGCATTTGGAGCCTTTTGGAGTCATTTGGAGCATTTGGAGCCTTTTGAAGCATTTGGAGCTGCCAAGCCTTTGGAGAATTTGGAGCTGCTGGAGACATTTGGAGCTGTCAAGCATTTGGAGGCCGTTTGGAGCATTTAGAGCCATTTGGAGGTGTGTTAAGCATTTGGAGGCTGTTGTAGCTGTAGGAGCCATTTGGATGCCGTTTGGAGCATTTGGAGCCATTTGGAGCTAATAAGTAGTCGTTGCACGTCTATGCAGGGCTAAATGTTTATAAGAATGCTTGCTTTCGCAAGTGATTCTTTAGTAAAATAGAAATTGTGTAATAAATATTATTTTTGTAAAAGACTTTGAGGTGTTTTATTTCTCGAACCTTACACTTTTCTGGTAATTTTTTCAAATTAAATTGTTTTGTATCGGCCAGGGATCGAACCAAGGACCTTAGTCGATCTTAATCAATCAGTATATAGATTACACATTAGGTTAATGAATTTTGAACTTTTTCCCGAATCTCTAGCATTAAAATTACGCATTTCCAATATAGTGGTCTTGATGTCTGATAGGATGATGGTAGTAGAGGATTTAAAGTCTCTTTACGAATGTTTAAAATGGTTTATTGAAATTATTATTTTTTACATGGAATTAAATGTTTTGCATCATTCAGAGATCGAACCAAGGACTGGAGCGGATCGAATCAATATGTAAGTTAATGAGTGATTTTTTTGATTAATTTTGAATTTTTTCCCGCTTTTCTAGCTACATGATTACATGATTTCAAGATGGCGGCCGAATTTCAAGATGGCGGGGGCACCTCGGTATTAAATGATTACTGCACTGTAGCGGGTTAGAATAAAATTATCCAGATGGAAATGTACTCTATAATACAAGTACACACAAGATGGCGTACTCCGACAGGTGGTAGCTCCTGGTAGCATGTACTGAACATAAAATGTCGAATCCATGATGGTCGACAAGGACAAAGTCAAATTTCCATGTCAAGGTCAAATTTCAAGGTCAAGGTCAAATTTCAAGGTCATAGGCCAAGGTCAATGTTCAATGTCAACAGTTGACCAGATAATTATACTAACATGGTATCGGCACACTGTAGCAGACGAAAACAAGATGGTGGTCACCAGAGGATGAAGACAAGATGTCGGACATGATGTCATACCAGTTGACGATATATACCTTACCTTGGTATTGTTGGTGGTAGATCAGTCTAGGTAGCTTTCATGGAGGAAGGATCGACCGTTTACTCTCGCCGGGAATCGAACAAAGGACGTACTTCGATATAATCAAACAGAATTCAAATAAGTTAATTTTTTGATGAATTTTGGAATTTTTTTCATTAAAATCGGATAATAAATAAAGATTTTCAAGATGAAGTCCAAATTTCAAGATGGCGTACATGACGACATACTGCCGGATGATATATATGCTATGAAACATGTGGTGGGGGTCAGTATGCCAGCAGCCACTGTGAGGGTTGGATCGGTTGCCATTTTTATTTTTTTGTACTCGACGGGTTCGAACCGAGGACTCCGAACTCCGTGTCGTAAATGTTTGTTTTTTATAAAAAATGTATTAAAATTTTATTATTTAATTTTTTTATAATTTTTAAAAAATATATTATTAAAATCGGATAATAAATAAAAAAGTTAAAGATGGCGACCGTAACGAAAATTGCAACGGTGACGACATCATCCAATATGGCGGAAAACACATCGCCGGAATTTTCTAGAACACAATGACGTAATCCAAAATGGCGGATCCAAGATGGCGGGTCCAAAATGGCCGTCGGGTCAAGGTCAAGGTCACAACCATCCAAGATGGCCGCCATGACGACTCAATCCAATATTGCGGACACCGGCACGGGCACCACACCCTGAACCCTGTTTCCGGAAATACATTCATATACTACTTACTCAAAAGGCATATAACGCATAAATATATCAATTTGAACATCTACAGAAATTAAAAATACTTTGAACGCTCACATAAGTAAAAACATTTTCAGTTTTTGTTGCTTGTATAAATAGTCATAGTAAATAAATCTAATTTCTTGCTATCAGAACTTAATTAGTTGTGATGTAGTCATAAGAAATGGGAAATGCAGAATCCCAATAAAATTCATAGATGTGTTAGTAGTATATAATAGTTCCTCCTGCGCCAGGGGCCAGGCGCCAAGCGCTGGTGCCTGGTGCCGGGGCAATGACCGATTGCTCTGACGTCACGGCGGCCATCTTGGATGGTTGTGACCTTGAACTTTGACCTTGACCTTGAATTTAACCCTCAAAACTTGTCAAAATATCCCAAATTTGCCCAAAATTCCTCAAAATTCTTCAAAAATCGCCAAAATTTCCATTTTTGTGGGGGAAAAAATCCCGCCAAAAAATCTCAAATAATTCCTCAATTCAAAAATTAGGATTTCGAATATCCTCAAAAGTCGTTTTGCCTTAGAAACCACGAAAATTCCTAAAAGAGGCTTAAGCATCCTTATCTACAGCCTCCGATAAGCCTCTGACGTCATCTAGGATTATGACCGCCATTTTGGATTATGACGTCACCGTTGCAATTTCCGTTACGCCCCCTATCTTGTAAATATTTATTTATTATCCGATTTTATTGAAAAAAAATTTAAAATTTATAAAAAAAATTCAACTAATAAAAATTTAATAAAAACTATTTAAAAAAAATACATTTACGGCACGGAGTAGGAGTCATCGGTTCGAACCCGGTAAGGGCAATAAAAATGAAATGACGACCGATCATTCCCTCACAGTGGCTGCAGGCAGACTGACCCCAACCACCTTTTCAAAGTATATATATCACCAGTTAACATGACGTCATGTCCGCCATTTTGTCTTCGTTTGCTGGAAGCCATCATCATGTTATCGTCGGCTAGAGTGCGCTGATGCCGTGTTAGTTTAAATCTTACCCGCTAGAGTGCAGTAATCATTTATTATTACTGTGACACCTACCATCTTGAAATTTGGGCGTCATCTTGAAAATCCGTAATTTTAATGTTAGAAAAACGGGAAATTTTTTAAAAATCATTAAAAAAATTAACTAATCGAATTGAATAATAAAAATTTAATAAACTATTACTTATAAACCACTGTTGCACATGACGTTACGGTCGCCATTTTAGATTATATAAATATTTCATGTTTCGTTACGCCCGCCATATTGGTTGAGTACGATTTCATCGTTACACTTTACGTTACGACAGTCATATTGGATCCTATTAATGTTGCAACTATCGTTATGGTCACCATCTTTAAAATATTTATTTACTATCCGATTTTAATGGAAAATATTCCAAAGTTAATTAAAAAAAATACTTATTAGAGTACTGATTGATTCGATCGATTCCCGTCCTTGGTTCGAAACCGTTAAGAGCAAAAAAAATTTTAAAAATTTCCAAAGATCCTTTCTCCGTGGAAGCTACCTAGACTGACCTCACACCACCAATAACAAGGTATATATCGTCAGCTGGTATGACGCTATGTCCACCATATTGTCTTCGTCCGCTGGAGACCGCCATCTTGTTTTCGTCGGGATCTGATAGTGATATAAATTATTTTGCACACTTGATATTCAAATTAAGAATACAATTACTAACTACATCTGATTTCGAAAAAGGTCCCCTTCACCCTGTTTTCAGCCCGGGCAACGCCGGGTACTGCAGCTAGTGTATATATCTTTATATATATATTTCTTGTGTGCGTGTGTATGTCACTGAACTCCTCCTAGACGGCTGGACCGATTTTGATGAAATTTTTTGTGTGAGTTCACGGGGATTCGAGGATGGTTTAGATTCACAATTTGATCCACTGGAAAATGTTTATTTAATTAATTTTTTATTTATAAATTGTTGTTGATCTTTGAATGGTTTAGGTTTACGATAAATATATGTGTGTGTTGTGTATTTATTTATGTGTTGTTGTTAATCTTTGGATGGATTTTATGAATTGTTGTTATTACATTAAAATTAAAATAGAATTGGTTATTGAGATTATTATATTATTATTTATTGAAATAAAATTTTAAAGTGTAATTAAAAATATAGGTGCAAATTCGTGACGTGCAGTATTGAAGTGAGTATTTTACAGGATTTTTCGTGATTTTAATTATGTATACACGTGAATTCAATACCAATCAACTTAACCTCCAAATTTAAATTGTCAGTTCTCATTTTATTCTACATATTAAATAATGTAATAAAAAATATACATTGTGCAAAATATGTAAGGTGCAGTATCAAAGTGAGTATTTAACACGATTTTCCATTACTTTTAATTATGTATAGACGTGCATTCAATAACAATCAACTTAACCTACAATTTTAAATTAGTTCTCATTTTATTCTATGCAACTTATGACGTATTGATGTCTCTTTGAAAATAAAAATTTAAGTTTGTAAAATAACATTTATAGTATCTTATAGTAATTATAGTAATTTCAGTTCGACCCGGCAGATGACGCTGCGATTAGATTCAGGGAAATTTCCTGTAAATTTTCGAATTTAAAACGTTTGAACAGAACAACGTCGGTTGGGTCCGCTAGAAAGATATATAGAGATATATATGTAGAAAGATATATAGAGAGATAGAGATATAAATAGAAAGATAGAGAGAGTTATAGAGATATACATAGAGAGATAGAGAATTAGAGAGATAAAGAGAGATGCTTAGTATACATATAAAAATTACAAAAAAAAAAATATTGAGGCATTGCAACGCATGTCGGGCATTATCTAGTATTATAAATATATTATATATATCCCACTAATATTATAAACGTGAAAGTTTGGATGGATGGATGTTTTTTACTCTTTCAAGCAAAAACTACTGAGTGGATTCGAATGAAATTTGGCACACAGATAATTTGTAACCTATATTAACACATAGGCCACGTATTAATATGAAATTCCACTCCTAATGTTGTTAAAAAGTGATAAATTCGTTTTTATAACAAAAAATAATAGGTCATAGACATACAAATAGTGAATGTGTGTCATTTCTCTATGTCGGTTTGGCAACTTCATATTCTTCTCCTTGGTAAGAACACGTCCGCTTAGTGTAGCTCCCGCGGCTAGATAAATAAAGGAGATACTAACAGTTTAGTTCTTAAATTCATCAATAGATAACGTAGCCTTGAATTACAAACGTGGTATCATTTTTGAATGCGTGTAAATATTTATTTCTTAACACATAGGCTACTTACTTATTAATACTTTTTAGCAATTTACATTGATTGTGTATAATTGCTCTATGTCGGCCTGGCACCTTCTCCTTGGAATAAACAAAATTTTTTTTGTTGTTTATTTAGATATTATAATAGTATTTTGGTTAGTTTAAGAATAATGGTTAGTTTGGTTGGATACTGTGCTGCATAATGTGACCAATAAAAACAAAAGAGAACAATTTCCGTCAGAGGATTATACAACCGGCTGAGGAGATAAATAAGTTATGATCATGAATATGTTTTTAAAAAAAGTGTCAAAGAACATTTCGCTCCTAAAGGTAGGAGGCTCCTGAAATGGGTTAGTTTCTGCCTATTATAAATTAGTTGGATAGTTTAGTTGTGTGCTTTAGTAATTAAATTATTTTGAGGTTAGTTAATTTTTCTGTGCCTACAGGTTTCAGTACATTGTTATTAGGTTAGTTATAATTTGTGTGGTTTGTTTACTATTTGGTAGTTTTTCGAAATAACCTTCGCTCGGCTTCTTAATTTTTAAAAGTCTCTATCGATAAATACGGAATTGATTTTGATTTATTGGTTTCCTATTTTGTTTTAGTTGTCGTAGTCTTTCGAAATGCCCCGAAAACGCAAATATATACTTTCGCAGAGGAGTAATAAAGCGCAGGCTATGAAAGTAGCTAGAATTCGAGAGACGACTTCTCAATCGGTGCTTAGAAGAATTGAGAAAGTGGAGTGACAGGCTACTTCTAGATCAGCTGAAGTGCCATAGCAGTCAGAAATGAGGCGAAAACAGCACGCCCAATATTTGGAAAGTCAACGTGCTGCTGAAACTCGGAGCAGTTACAACTGAGACGGCTACAGCACGCACAATATTTGTCATCGCTATGTGCTAATGAATCTATTGAAGAGGCAGAAAATCGTTGACGAGCCATTGCTGACCGGATGGCACAGACGTATGCAAGAAACACGTGGTCCGTATTTGATAAAGCAGCGTTTGAGTAAGATTCAACTCTTGACTATGCCGGACATCCCACTAATATTACAAAAGTGAAAGTTTGGATGGAGGGATGGATGGATGGATGGATGGATGGATGGATGGATGGATGGATGGATGGATGGATGGACGGAGGTTTGTTACACAATCACGCCAGAACAGCTGAACGTATCTGGATGAAATTTGGCCTACAGCGAGCTCATAACCTGTATTAACACATAAACCACATATTAATATGAAATTCCTCCCTTAGGGAGTGAAAAAGTGATAATTTCATTTTATAACGGAAAAAATCATAGGTAATAGACATACAAATAGTGAGTGAATGTCATTTCTCTATGTCTGCCACACGATCATACACATAGTAAGGTCTGGCAAATTCATATTTTTCTTCTTGGTGAGACCAGCCCGCTTAGTGGAGCTCGCAGCGGCTAGCAAAATAAAGGCGCTAATAACAGTTGTGTTCTTAACTTCGTCAAAATATACAGTTGCCTGAAATTTTAAACGCACCATCGTTTGATGCATTTGTCATTTAATGTTCTTTGTTTGTGCCGTATGCGTTCCTATACCATTCATCCAATAGCGATGAAATTTTGGTGAGTTATGCGCATGCCCGTGAAGGTTTCTGAGACGGTATAACTATTTTGCAATAGTTGGCACGAATCGTTTAAAAAATGTGTTTATTTCATATTATACAGCGGCACTTAGTCTGTTTTTGTTGTATAAGTGCGCACGCATGACAAAATTTATTTAAATATAAAAGAGAGACAGAGATAGAGAGAGTAGTTGAGATAGAGCGAGGTATAGAGAATGAAATGGTTTAGATAAAGAGGTATATAGATGTATAGAGCTATATAGAGATTTATATATAGAAGAGATATAGTGGGAGGTATATATGTATATATATAGATAAATAGATATATAGAGAGATATAGATACATATAGATGAAGATAGATATAAATATATATTTAGAGAGATGGATAGATGATTTTTATATGTGTAACTACTTTAAACATATTACAAATCAAACTGATTGAGGCATTACAATGCATGCCAAGCATTAGCTAGAATGGAATCCATTCTATATTTGTAATCTTTTATTTTTCAGCTCTTTTCTATAGTGCTTTATAGAGTCTAGATTACATACAGACCACCAATTTCTATATATATATATATATATATAAATATATATATATAGGTAAATATCTATACACTGACAGAACAACGTCTATCGGGATCTGAAAGTGATATAAGTTATTTTGCCCACTTGACATTCAAATTAAGAAGACAATTACTAACTACATCTGATTTCAAAAAAGGTCCCCCTCACCCTGTGTTCAGCCCGGGTAACGCCGGATACTGCAGCTAGTGTGTGTGTGTGTGTATATATATATATATATATATATATATATATATATATATATATTATATATATATATATATTTGCAGTTGCTTGTAATCGTTCACACGGAAGGAGTTTATTGTTGGGTCCAGGACCACTATGCTCCGGGTTGGAGCTCATACTCAACAGAGACACGAGAAGGGGTTGGGTTCGACCTCCGAGGACCTGGTTGGTGACTCGTGTCCCGGGGTTGTTCGAGCGCCGGCTGCACCAGGGAAAGAGCGCCGCACTTATGCGCACGAACGCGCCGCGCGGTGAATCACGGGGGTTTCGGCGGCCCTGCAGAGGGGGAGGGGGGCAGTAATAAATACTGCCCGCGAGCCGGGTGACAGGTGACTCACGAGGAGCTGCCCCCGCGGGGGGCGGGACAATGGGACAGCCTGATCTGTCCGCGGCCGGACCGCGCACGCACGAGGCAAGTCTCTGCGTGCGCGCGCACTCATGAGCGCAGCCGGCAGGGGCGCTGGGCTCGAGTTGCAGTCGCACAGTGCTGGTGTCCTGCTATGCTGGAGATAATCGTTCTGCTTTGTAATCTGTCTACTGACCTAGATGTTATGACAAAACCTTCACAGTTATGAGCGATTTTCTAGCTCAGCCCATATTTTAGTTTATTGCATTTATGTAGTTTTGGCTGAAGCGTATTTTGTTGTGTAAATAGCATAACAATTTTACATATCATGATTTATTTTACGATTTAAATATAAAGAAATCATATAAACACACTCGTTTGCTGAATAAAATCTGGTATATATTAGGTCACTACGCAAATAAATTCTGTGAGCCATGGACTTATATATACTGCGTAGTAAAATTAGTTTTAATTCCTATGTGTAGGTTCTTAGGTAATTATAAAATAGAAAAGTTTCATAAGTAGTATATAAATGGGAAGTCGGGACAGAGCTCTTGGTGAGGAGGAACAGACAACAACCGGAGCCAGGGACCAGCCATTTTATATTCATTGCACCATGAACTCACCTTGAAATTTGACACCTCTGGTGAAACTTGGTACCTTGGGTGGAATTAGACACTCGAGTTAAGTTTTTTACCTAAAAATAATTAACGTTAACAAAATTGTAAAAATAATAATATGTATGTATTATGTCTACGAGTTCGGAGTCTTTAGTTCAAACCCACTAGTGCAATTTTACAACAACTTAAAATACAAATATAAACACATGAATAATGAATAATCCAAATTACTGATTTTGGAGGTCCTGGTTTCGATTACCGACTCATGCACTCATATAAAATTTCATATTGTCCCTCCGCAATATTTACCAGTGATTGACTCCCACCACCACCAAGGCATTTATGATACCCATCATTGTGATGTCACAGCTCCCACATTGGCCACCATCTTGCATTCTCTATTCGTATGTTAGTGTGTATTAATGTCAATCACCATCGTGTCTCTTTTGTTACATACTAGAGTGCTCTAGTGTCAATCACCAAATTGTCAGCTGTCATAGCGTCCGCCATATTTTCGCAATCTGGGCCGTTATCTTAAAAATTCACAAATTATAACCTAAACAATTAAAAACATTCCAATAAATAAATAAAATACTTAACTATTAATAGAATAATTTTTATCGATTGCTGTCCTTGGTTAGATTTATGGTTAAGGCAAAAATGTAGTTAAGTTGCGTGTGAAAAACAATACCCATACAAAAAGACTTTTTCCATTGGAATGCAAACAAATTAGACTGAAATTACGTGCATTTTGCATGGACCAACTAAATTTACGTCATGCTTATGATGACAATGTAAACACCTACATGAATGTTAAGGAATTTTTAAGCCACGTGTTCCTTGTGCCAGAAGTACAAACACAGGTTTCTAGTAAATGTCAAGAACTGGCCTCTATATAAGGGCAGGTATAGTTGTGGTTTAGACCAGGTTATCGTTAAACAATTCAAAGTGTTTCTAAATTTGATAAAAGCAGTCGAACAATGGACAATGAAAACTAAATGCATACGGTTATGAAGGCTCGCGACTGCGACATCCGCAAATACATTTCGCTACTTGGTCTGCAGGTAGAAAGTGTAAAAAACCAATTACTTACGTGCCTGGTGGCCATCGATCAGGACGTGGAGGCTCAGGACTCTCAAATTCGTGAAATCATCAAAGTATCAAAACCCCAATGATGCGATAAATTGAGGGTCTTTCAAGCTAGCCTGGATGCTTCACTTTTCCACTTGGGAACGCAAACTGATCTTGCTAAACATTGTAATAATGTAATCGATTAATGTAATGAAGAAAGCATTACAGTTATTGACACGGATGAATGTGTGAAAAGAAGCCATGCATCATTTTCAATCAGAACGTTGTAGGAATTGGACAGTGACCTAGGTCGAGCTACGCAGTTAGCCCGTAATAAATTTTTATTTGCTAAGAGAGCCAGACTTTCTAGTGACATAGTCGTCTTGACGAACTTAAAAAGAATGAGAAACCTCCCATCAACGTGAAGACAGAAGTCGACACGCAAGTCAGCTCGGGAAAGAAGAATAACTTCAGAGTACTAATTTTATGCACAAGAGTTAATGTAATGGTTAGGCTATACCTTTCAAAAAGTGAACTCGAGCTGGAATAATGATGCGACCTATGGAATGTGTAGGAAACATAATAAATGGTTTGGTGGTGCCAAATAAATTAACTTTTTTTACAAGTGTTACTGCCCTTATGTAGTTAAAAAAACTTTATTTTAATTTTGTTATAAAAGCCCTGGTAGCTGCTTTAAGTGAACGAAAGACACTACAGTATACTCAGAGGTACACAAGGGAGAAACATTTAAAAAAGGAACTTACATCTCACAATATGAAGAAGAAAATGGATAGCATTTAAAGTAATAAATCAAAAACGAAGAAGTTTGCTTAAAGCTAACCCTTTTTATTGTTAATTATATTTTTCGTTATTTTCTTTTGATAGTATCAGAAATTACAGAATTACACAGAACAGAATTAATGGGGGGCCCCGGTCGACAGAATTTATCAATTACAAACAGATTATTTATTATTACCTGGAAAATAAACCTAATATTATTCTTTGACATAATCTAGCTTTCACAAAAACTAACATACATTATTTTAACTAATTTATTAGTCCAACCAGTGCGGGACTTTGTATATTCTGAATTAACAGTATCTGATAGTTGACTGATCACTGGCGGCGACTATAAGCGGGAGAAACGCGTAGAATTCATGTCTATGAAAGAAGACAGCATGGATATTTAGTTGATTTTCGGGATGGTCTTGAGCCGGAGAAAAATCTGCACTCTTGCACCATCTCTTGGACCCCACTGGAACCAAAAAGAGGGATCCAGTGGTCAAGAATAGAAAAAAGCAACATGAATCGAGAAGTCAGGGCAAAAGTTAAGTAGGGAGCCAACTATAGGCAAAATGGCGTAGATTTTTCCACTTACCATTCTGGGGGTAGAAAAAAAATCACTCCCTTTGAAGCTCCACGAGTGCTCGGGGTAACGACGCGCAGATCATGGTACGTGATTATGTAGTAATTCGAACTAAAACAACTATAAATCTAGAAAAAAATTAAATAAACTAGGGATCACTCCCAGACTACATGGGATCACATCCCGTAAATTAGTCGCGGCGAGACTGCTTCAGAATAGAGTCGCGGGCAAGAACTACTAGAGAGATGCGACCATGGTGACGACATAAGGACGAATCAATCAATCCATAGGGCATGTAGTTAAAACTCGGGCTAGAAGCCCGGAGGCCTAGGAAGTGGAGGAACTGGCCTCTGATTGGCTGGAGGTTGCAGCAACCAAAATAAAAATAACCAAGGTGGCTGGTGGGCTAACGTAAGGGACATCGGAGGTCACTCACGCTCCGAAAGGCAGTATGCTCCGTCGGGGTGCGGTGAAACAGACTCAGGGATAGTTCACAAAAGTCCCATAAGAGGGACTAGCATAAGCCTGGCACTTAATGGACCAGTTGGTGCGAGCTCTGTTGGACAAAAGAGAATTAGAGAGAGATGTGGTGATAGCCTCTAGATTTCGCGGAACTAAAGTTAAGTGGTGGTCATTTTCGCCGCGAGATGGCGAAGGCAGGCCTTTCGCCCGCCAGCGAGAAGATCTTGATTTAGGCTCGCCAGGAGCGGAAGTTAAAGACCCGATCGGTGCCCTAGCTGAAGTTCGTGGAAAAGAATGAGGGGGATCTGCTGACTCGTGAGAAAAGTCTTAGGGCGAGCGCCTATACATGCTCGACAGCCCTGGAACATTAGAATGGGGCATGACTGGAACTGCTTGGGAAGTGGGCTACCCTGGGAGGCAGCTGAGAAATGTGCTCTTGGTCACGAAGCCAGATACTGCTACTGGTCGCATTCGTGGCCCGAGGCGAGAAGAAAAATTATGGATAATATTAGCCTGACGAAATCACATTAGGCTATCAGTTGTGGTGCTGGGAAAACGTCGCGGGTCTCTAGTAGGTAAGATTTGATCAGGATGAACAATGGGATAACAAAGTTTATATTATGGAATTTAGGTGAAAAAATAAATTTGTGCCCAATATTTAAAATTTGCAGCACACCAGGAAATATTATCTGTGTAGAGAATCAAAAAATCAATTGCACCTTAGATCTGTACAAAATGGAGTTTTGCAGGGAAAGGATCGAGGATTTTCAAAATACAGAATGTTACTAGAGCTTACATATACACACTTCCATGATAATGATATAAGATGTACCATAACTAAAAACGAATAACATTAATAAAATGGACATTCTCTTTAACTTTTATAGTGAACTTGCAGTGCATAGGGAAGGTTTAAAAGCTAGAAAATGGCCAGGATGTTTTGATATGCCTTACTTTCATTTATAGCCCACCAAAATTGCGGTGCTCGGGTGGATTATTTTCAAACTCAAAATTTTCAAAACACGAAACCTTTATAGTAAAAAAATTTTCCTGGAACGTTTTGATTCAGGTATGTATTGTGTAAATATTTCAGTATTTGATTGTGTACAAGCTAATGAATTTGTGTTACCTTAGAACATGTTGCGGGTGTAACTTTAACTCCCACAACGTTTTTTTCCGTCCTTTCAGACTTTGTATCATGTTAAACCCTGCGTGCTTACCACCCGCCATTCATCTAAGCATTTCCAGTTGCCTAACTACCAGGGAAAGAGGTTTTGCGCCAGTCGAGTGACCGGGTCATGTGACCGAGTCACGAGACCAGCAGGTAGTTCCGGTGCGTAACTTTTCGCGATAACTCTGGGCGCGGAGTGATCCTTCCGCTCGGTGCGCGGTCGTTCTGGTTAGTTCCGGGCGCCGAGCTGCTGGACACATACATATCCCTCCGCGGGCCCACAGCGAGCAGATGCAAGCCGAAAAGGACGTCACGCCACCGCCATGCTGCCGGGTTCTGCAACAATGCCCGAAGTTGGACTTGCCGCAGATCGGAGTAACAGAGACTTTACCTGTTCCTGAGTTCGTACTTAGCACCAGTGGCCTTGAGGAAGGAAGTAATTGTCATCGGAGAGTAAGTGCTGCAGTGTAGGAAGGTAATTGGCCCGAGGTCTGATATACTCAACTCGCCCTGCGAGCTGGCACTTGCTGAGCGAGTAAGTTGCAGTAACTCGTTTATGGATTTGGGTACATTTAGGTGATCAGAATATCACCTGATACTTTAAAAGAATCGCCGACGATGTGACACTTTTTACTCGCCGAGCGAGTATTAATAAATTGAGTAACAAAGTGTCGGTGCAGATTGGGGCTAAGTACATCAATAGCAGTAACGAACTGACGACAGTGTAGGTTGATCAAGGGACAAGGCAGGCTACAGACAGTAGTACGAAACATCGACAATGACTAACGATCAACGAGTTGTGTGATGAATCGTGCAGTGGGCTCGTTGTATATCTTCTCCCATTGTGACATGGTGGTGACAGTGTAAGACGGTTGTGAGCGAGTGTGGAGAGGCGGAGACTAGACGTGCTCGTTGGGCAGTCACCGAGGAGAGTCGTCCAAGTGGGGCTCCTACAGTGGCTCCTGCCAGCTGCTCCCGCCAGCCACGTCCCAGTCGAGCGCTACTCGGCGGGACTCGCCGCAGACCCGGGATTGGACGTCTCCTACAGGACTTTGAGGCGAGTAACCACCTTCGAAAATCCCTTGCTTCAGAGAGGGATTAAATTTCATAGCAAATTTTGTAAAAGTTATTTACAAATATGTGTTTTTTTTTTATTTCTTTGAAGAGGCACTTGGACAAAAGTTTTTAATTGCTTGCTATACAATTTATGTTTTAATTTTCTGTTTGTCAACATTATTTATATGAGAGCAAAAGTATACAAATGGGCGTCCGAGCGCAGGGTTCAGGGTGTGGATTATGATTGTCGGTCCGCCATCTTGGATTCTGACGTCACGGTGGCCATCTTGGATGGTTTTGACCTTGACTTTTGACCCTCAAAATGTGTCAAAAGTTGCCAAAATTAGGCAAAATTGCCCAAAATTCCTCAAAAATCGACAAAATTTCCATTTCTGTGGGAAAAAATCCCGCCAAAAATTCTCAAAAAATTCCTCAATTCAAAAATTAGGATTTCGAAAATCCTCAAAAGTCGTTTTACCCTAGAAATAACAAAAATTCCTAAAAGAGGATTAAAACTCCTAAGAGATAGCCGTTGCAACTATCGTTACGGCCACCATCTTTAACTTTTTTATATATTATCCGATTTTAATGAAAAAAATTAAAATTTATAAAAAAATTAAATAAAATTTTTTTAATAAAAATATTTAAAAAAACCTACATTTACGACATGGAGCTCGGAGTCCTCGGTTCAAACCCGACGAGCGCAAAAAAATTAAAAATGGCGACCGATCCTTCCCCCGTGGTGGGTGCTGACAGACTTACCCCCACCAATTTTTCAAAGCATATATCGCCAGTGAGCATGACGTCATGTCCGCCATCTTGAAAATCCGTAATTTTAATGCTAGAGATTCGGGAAAAAATTTAAAAATCATTAAAAAAATTAACTAATAGAATTTAATAATAAAAAATTAATAAAATATTACTTATAAACCACTGTTGCACATATTGTTACGGTCACCATCTTGGATTATATTAATGTTGCATGTTCCGTTACGCCCGCCATCTTGAAAATCCATAATTTAAATACCAGAAATTCAGGAAAAATTCCTAAATTCATTAAATAAATCACTCATTAATTTACATATTGATGTGATCGATTCCTGTCCTTGGTTCGATACCCGAACAATGCATGAATGTTTAATTCTATGTAATAAATAATATCTTCAATTAAATCATGACCATAGTCCTAAAAGAGGCTTAAAATCAACTATTACCAGCCTCCAGTAAGCCGTTATGTCCACCATCTTTGAAATTTCTATTTATTGACCCATAAATTTATAATAGTATTAAATTCATATAAAATAAATCATCAATTTACCTATTGAATAGTTTCTTGGTACGATCCAGGACGAAGCTAAAAAAATAAATTTAATTTAAATACCAGAAAAGCGTCATGTTCAAAGAATTAAACACCACAAGTTCTAATACAAAAATAATATTTATTACATAATTTCTATTCTACTGCAGGATCACTTGCGAAAGCCAAAAATCTTATAATCATTTAGTTACACATCGGTGTGAAATGACTAATTTTTAGCTCCAATCGATTTATACTAGACAGAGACCAACCGGAACCTTTGCTGACATAGTCCTCCTCTACTTGGCAGAGTTTCTTGATTCCATATTTAACAGTTCGCTTCACATCGTCAGAACTGTAAATTACTTCAGCCGAAGTCTTGAATGCACACTTCTTCACTTTGTCATCTAACGGATATGGGTTTCCATATATACAGTCCAACCACAAGTTATATTTTAATGGTCCGTTTGTTGCTACGTCATCAGTAAGCTCATTGATTATGTTCTGTCTGATATCGTCAAGAAAATTACAAATGTCTTTCGACTCACCAAACATATTTAGATAATAGTAGTCTTTCAACGTTCCACGAAATGCAGTCTGCGCCAAGTATAAGCCATTATCGTTCACTTGTAATGCTCCGAACACAGTCTTAGGTTTAGTTCCATGTCCAGATGCCATAGCATTCGGTTGCTGCGCAACTGTTTTCTTGCTTGTACGCTTACGAGTCTCCAATCTAAAGCGAGGAGTCGAAATTTCTGCAGGTAGTTCAGCAGTAGGCGCACGGACTTCACCTTTACAGTTTTTCGCATGTCGACGCAAATTATCAATTCGAGTAAACCATTCATAACACTCATCACAGCGAAACTTCATGCGAGAAGGATTCTTCTTTCCTTTACTCCTCTCATGTCTCCGTACATAATGAGCAAATGCGAATGTCATATCACAGTAGTTGCAAAGATACCGGGGTGATGAAGACGAGCCTTTCAGACCCGATCCAGATACTGACGTTACAGCAGTTGCACCATCTCCAGGCATACTCTTATGAACATCAATGTAGCGTTGTTGTATAGAAACCTTTACTTTCTGCCGAACAGCAGGACCTTAGCATATCTTCATGTGCGTTTTAATATTATCTTGTCTTGCAAATTGCTTGTGACATTTCTCACAACCAATCATTTTGCGATAAAGGTTCTTAGCACATTCTCTATTCTCGTGTCGTCGAGCATTGGTGTTGTTTGAGAAAATCTTGTTGCAGTAACAGCACCGATGTTGGTTGTTTGTTGACGAATCATCACCAATTGAAGTCTCCATCGATGGCGGACCAGCGTTCGACGTGTTTTCCTGTGCAGCCAGCACTACAGGTATTAAAATCTCTTCTGCTGGCGGTACCACGTCTGTTAAAGTCTCCTCCATTGTTGAAGTTGCCAACGGGATCTGCTCCATAACCATCACCGATGACGTCAGGGTTCCAGTTGTAGATGGTTCAACATCCATCGAGTTCGACGTTAAAGACGGTAAAGATGCCATCGAGGTCTCAAGAACAGGTAATTACGCGAATTATGCACCAGAAGAAACAAACTAGATGATCCTTACACCGTCGTCGTCAGTAACAAACTGAGCGACCCGCTGTCTAGGACTCCCTTATATACATGCATCGGATGGAATAATACGCTAGTCAAATCAAGAACCATTAACTATAATACTAGAGTCAAAACAACAATTAAAAAAAAAGAGGATCATTAGATTGAAAAAAAAATTCGATGAGGTGTTATACTTTCTCGTCTCATGAATTCGATCTCGCCAATATATGCTAGGCTCCAATATACGCTAGGCTCCAAGAGCTACAATTCGCGTCATCAGATCCAAATGCGCCCATACCTACAATTCACGCCATTAGATCCAAAGCTTCAACACGCAATGTACGCAATGTACGCAATGTACGGGCAATGTACGCGCAATACACGTAATTTACACGCAATAAATGTAATGAACACACAGTACACGCAGGAAACGAAATGAAGAAATAGTACACACAGAAAACGGAACGTTAACACAGGAAACGGAACGTACACACAGTACACACAGGAAACGGAACGAACTCGTAATGTTCTAGCAATTGACGCACAGTACACGCAAAGTACACACAATGTATGCAATGTACGCAATATACGAAATGTACACACACAATTACTACGCTTCGTTCGCACGAAGCACGTTTGGACGGAAATTCTATAAAATGAAAGCTCATTTAACGAAAAAGAGGCACATTCTCTCTTGTTCATTTAACTCGGTAGGATGCGATCGTCAATGATAAGTTAGGATATAATGTCTCCAACAGTCTATGAATCCAACAGTTTTTTATTTCTATTAGTAATTGGCTCCAATAGTCATTGGCTCCATCAGTCATTGACTCCAACAGTCTTTTGGCTCCAAAAGTTATTGGCTCCAACAGCCATCGGCTCCAACGGTCTTTTGCTTCATCAGCACCAATGGTATTTGGCTAGAATGCTGCGAGTCTAAGAGACTATGAGGCTACAATTCTACGAGTCTACAAGACCCCTCCAATTGCCTACGAGTCTACGAAGCTCCAACTACTCCAGCAGCTTTATGTTATAAGATTACAAGACTACATGTTTACCTAGTTACAAGTCAACGTGGCTCCTTGGCTACGTAGCTACAAGTATACGAGGCTCCAAGACATCATGACTACGCGACTACGACCCATGAGGTTACGAGACTACGTGACCACGAGTCCTCAAGTTTACGAGACTGCAAGGCTATAGAGCTACAAATCTTCTAGAACATAAGTTTACGAGACTGCGAGGATACAGGACTACAAGTCTACACGAGTACTTGACTACGAAGCTACAAGACTACATGGCCCCAATTGCGACATCAGCCTTCAGCTGAATTTTCTCTTTTGACTCCAACTGCTACAGCAGCATTATGTTATAAAATAACAAGGCTACTTGATTACGAAGCTACACATCTACAAGTCTCCAAATTTCTCATCTGTCTTTGACGGAATTTTCTCTTTTGCTCCAACTGCTCCAACAGCATTATGTATAAGATTGCATGGATACTTTTTTACGTAGCTACAAGTCTACGAGGTTCCAATGCATCATGTCTACGAAGCTTCCAGGACACGAGGCTACATGGCTACGAGTCTACATGACTCTAACTGATTACAATAGCACCATTCAGTGGTGTGAGAGTTAATTTATCTCATGCAAAATAACCTGTTTAAAGTAGTGTCGATTATTGTCAACAGATGACACCACATGTTGCTTACAGGCAAATATCATTTAGTTCTTTTATGTGGGATGCGGGATGCTCACTAGCGATCGCAAAAGAAGGAGGGCTTCGCTAGACATCAAGGAGAAGGAAGTTCGTCCAACCAGTTAGTGTTTCACAGATTTCTTTGAGCTTATTATTGTTTGACTGAGTAATGGTTGTTTATTTTTTTAATTCCACCTGATAAAAAAAATTGCTAGTGTTGATTAAGTAGCAGAAATTCACTGATTAAATGTAACATTGAATAAAATAACATGACTCATTAAGTAAAAAATTCTTCATGCAGAGATCAATTGCTCACCTGTAGCCAGAAGCACTTGCAGAAAAACATCAAAATATTTTCAAGTATAATCAGGAGCACACGGAGAAAACTGCCATAATATTGTCAAGAATAATCGGGAGCACACGGAGAAAACCTCCCTAATATTGTCAAGAATAATCGGGAGCACACGGATAAAACAACCATAATATTGACAAGAATAATCGGAAGTACACGGAGAAAACCGCCACAAGTTTTCTTTGATATCATAAAATTACAGAAAAAAATAATAAAAAATTCAATAAAAAAAATCACAAAAAAATCAAAAACTGATTCTGGCTTGGACTAGAACTCTATCTTTGCTCAACAATGAGAAGTCTTGTAGACTCGTAGAATTGTAGCCTCAAAGTCTCTTAGACTCGCAGCATTCTAGCCAAATATCATTGGTGATGATGAAGCAAAAGACCGTTGGAGCCAATGGATGTTGGAGCCAATGACTTTTGGAGCCAAAAGACTGTTGGAGTCAATGACTGATGGAGCCAATGACTATTGGAGCCAATGACTAATGGAAATAAAAAAACTGTTGGATTCATAGACTGTTGGAGACATTATATCCTAACTTATCATTGACGATCGCATCCTACCGAGTTGAATGAACAAGAGAGAATGTGCCTCCTTTTCGTAAAATGAGCTTTCGTTTTATAGAATTTCCGTCCAAATGTGCTTCGTGCGAACGAAGCGTAGTAATTGTGTGTGTACATTTCGTATATTGCGTACATTGCATACATTGTGTGTACTTTGCGTACATTGCGTGTACTTTGCGTGTACTGTGCGTCAATTGCTAGAATATTACGTGTTCGTTCCATTTCCTGTGTGTACTGTGTGTACGTTCCGTTTCCTGTGTGAACCTTCCGTTTTCTGTGTGTACTATTTCTTCATTTCGTTTCCTGCGTGTACTGTGTGTTCATTACATTTATTGCGTGTAAATTACGTGTATTGCGCGTACATTGCCCGTACATTGCGTACATTGCGTACATTGCGTGTTGAAGCTTTGGATCTAATGGCGTGAATTGTAGGTATGGGCGCATTTGGATCTGATGACGCGAATTGTAGCTCTTGGAGCCTAGCGTATATTGGAGCCTAGCATATATTGGCGAGATCGAATTCATGAGACGAGAAAGTATAACACCTCATCGAATTTTTTTTTCAATCTAATGATCCTCTTTTTTTTAATTGTTGTTTTGACTCTAGTATTATAGTAAATGGTTCTTGATTTGACTAGCGTATTATTCCATCCGATGCATGTATATAAGGGAGTCCTAGACAGCGGGTCGCTCAGTTTGTTACTGACGACGACGGTGTAAGGATCATCTAGTTTAATTCTTTTGGTGCATAAGTCGCGTAATTACCTGTTCTTGAGACCTCGATGGCATCTTTACCGTCTTTAACGTCGAACTCGATGGATGTTGAACCATCTACAACTGGAACCCTGACGTCATCGGTGATGGTTATGGAGCAGATCCCGTTGGCAACTTCAACAATGGAGGAGACTTTAACAGACGTGGTACCGCCAGCAGAAGAGATTTTAATTCCTGTAGAGCTGGCTGCACAGGAAAACTTGTCAAACGCTGGTCCGCCATCGATGGAGACTTCAATTTGTGATGATTCGTCAACAAACAACGAACATCGGTGCTGTTACTGCAACAAGATTTTCTCAAACAACAGCAATGCTTGACGACACGAGAATAGAGAATGTGCTAAGAACCTTTATCGCAAAATGATTGGTTGTGAGAAATGTCACAAGCAATTTGCAAGACAAGATAATATTAAAACGCACATGAAGATATGCAAAGGTCCTGCTGTTCGGCAGAAAGTAAAGGTTTCTATACAACAACGCTGCATTGATGTTCATAAGAGTATGCCTGGAGATGGTGCAACTGCGGCAACGTCAGTATCTGGATCGGGTCTGAAAGGCTCGTCTTCATCACCCCGGTATCTTTGCAACTACTGTGATATGACATTCGCATTTGCTCATTATGTACGGAGACATGAGAGGAGTAAAGGAAAGAAGAATCCTTCTCGCATGAAGTTTCGCTGTGATGAGTGTTATGAATGGTTTACTCGAATTGATAATTTGCGTCGACATGCGAAAAACTGTAAAGGTGAAGTCCGTGCGCCTACTGCTGAACTACCTGCAGAAATTTCGACTCCTCGCTTTAGATTGGAGACTCGTAAGTGCACAAGCAAGAAAACAGATGCGCAGCAACCGAATGCTATGGCATCTGGACATGGAACTAAACCTAAGACTGTGTTCGGAGCATTACAAGAGAACGATAATGGCTTATACTTGGCGCAGACTGCATTTCGTGGAACGTTGAAAGACTACTATTATCTAAATACGTTTGGTGAGTCGAAAGACATATGTAAATTTCTTGACGATATCAGACAGAACATAATCAATGAGCTTACTGATGACGTAGCAACAAACGGACCATTAAAATATAACTTGTGGTTGGACTGTATATATGGAAACCCATATCCGTTAGATGACAAAGTGAAGAAGTGTGCATTCAAGACTTCGGCTGCAGTAATTTACAGCTCTGACGATGTGAAGCAAACAGTTAAATATGGAATCAAAAAACTCTGCCAAGAAGAGGAGGACTATGTCAGCAAAGGTTCCGGTTGGTCTCTGTCTAGAAAAATCGATTGGAGCTAAAAATTAGTCATTTCACACCGATGTGTAACTAAATGATTATAAGATTGTTGGCTTTCGCAAGTGATCCTGTAGTAGAATAGAAATTATGTAATAAATATTATGTTTGTAAAAGAAATTGTGGTGTTTAATTCTTTGAACATGACGCTTTTCTGGTATTTAAATTAAATTTATTTTTTTAGCTTCGTCCAGGATTGTACCAAGAAACTATTCAATAGGTAAATTGATGATTTATTTTATATGAATTTAATACTATTATAAATTTATGGGTCAATAAATAGAAATTTCAAAGATGGTGGACATAACGGCTTACTGGAGGCTGGTAGTAGTTGATTTTAAGCCTCTTTTAGGACTATGGTCATGATTTAATTGAAGATATTATTTATTATATAGAATTAAACATTCATGCATTGTTCGGGTATCGAGCCAAGGACAGGAATCGATCGAATCAATATGTAAATTAATGAGTGATTTATTTAATGAATTTAGGAATTTTTCCTGAATTTCTGGTATTTAAATTACGGATTTTCAAGATGGCGGGCGTAACGGAACATGCAACATTAATATAATCCAAGATGGTGACCGTAACAATATGTGCAACAGTGGTTTATAAGTAATATTTTATTAAATTTTTATTATTAAATTCTATTAGTTAATTTTTTTAATGATTTTTTAATTTTTTCCCGAATCTCTAGCATTAAATTTACGGATTTTCAAGATGGCGGACATGACGTCATGCTCACTGGCGATATATGCTTTGAAAAAAGTGGTGGGGGTAAGTCTGTCAGCACCCACCACGGGGGAAGGATCGGTCGCCATTTTAAATTTTTTTGCACTCGTCGGGTTTGAACCGAGGACTCCGAGCTCCATGTCGTAAATGTAGGTTTTTTTAAATATTTTTATTAAAAAAATTTTATTTAATTTTTTATAAATTTTAATTTTTTTCATTAAAATCGGATAATAAATAAAAAAAGTTAAAGATGGTGGCCGTAACTATAATTGCAACGGTGACGTCATAATCCAAGATGGCGGTCATATTCCAAGATGACGTCAGAGGCTTAAAGCGGCTATCTCTTAGGAGTTTTAAGCCTCTTTTAGGAATTTAGGTTCTTTCTAGGGTAAAAAGACTTTTGAGGATTTTCGAAATCCTAATTTTTGAATTGAGGAATTTTTTGAGGATTTGTGGCGGGATTTTTTTCCACAGAAATGGAAATTTTGTCGATTTTTGAGGAATTTTGGGCAATTTTGCCTAATTTTGGCAACTTTTGACACATTTTGAGGGTCAAATTTCAAGGTCAAGGTCAAAGGTCAAGGTCACAACCATCCAAGATGGCCACCGTGACGTCAGAATCCAAGATGGCGGACAGACAATCACAATCCACACCCTGAACCCTGCGCTCGGACGCCCATTTGTATACTACTGAGAGCGTATCCTATTAATAACAGGAATTTTGTACATATGAAGAAGAGAACATGTGTTGTTTCAAAAAAATATTTGTTAATTTTGTGTGGGTGATTTAATAGTTAATAAACGCAAATCAATCAGCACAGTTCTTGTGTTCGTTCGGTTTAAATCCCTTGTTGTTCCTCTCAGGGAGCAGTAAACTTGGAATTAACAAGAAAGTATTTGTAATTTTAATAAATCATTTAGTCTTCAACATTAACTAGTAAATGAAAAATATAATATCATTGGCAAAGAATAAAGTAAAATAAGTTACTATCATAAAAGTAATTTTTGGCGTGGTATGGAATTTTTCAACTTGGCCCATACTCATTTTTTAAGAACGAAAGTTTCAGTCGTAATTCGAACTCGTCGCAGGTAATTGGGGAAAAAGGAAAGGGGGGGGGGTGCAAAGACCCCACCCCCCTCATTCGAAAGTGCCAATGGGCGAAGTGATTATAGTAGCTCTGTGGATGTCTCCCCTACAATTAGGGAGTGAAAATTGGACTTTGAATAATTTTGGCATTCGATATGAATTGTGGATTGTCGATTGTGCTTGGTTGAGGTGTGTGTTCTATTGCATAGCAAGCATAGTCTACCTTCTAGAATTCCCTGCAAGCTGTGTAGCGCGGTAACAGAGGCATGCTGGATAATGGAACTAACGTGGATTTCGGGCCATTTTGACTAAGCTACGGCCATTGCCCAACCCGTCGTAATCACGCAAATTAATGTGTGAATTTGTGACATCCATCTTAGAGCGGCAAGATTAGTGCAGAAAACTACCTAAATAATTTGGTGTCCTTTTCAATGGACCTCTTGTGCATTTGGTAAGTCACTTCCTTCAATTTCTAGTGATGGTAAGTGACTTTAGCCAATTTAATGTACATGCAAGGCGCAAAAACGTATATATAACATTTGCACGAATATTGAAACTACTGTTAGTGTGCAAGTTAAATGATGTAACTAGTATATTTTTTATTAAAAGACGTAAATTATACGTACTGAATATTGTGTTACATGTCTAGAGATTGAGATAGGACCTGGCTGAACTACGCTGGACCGTTATACTTAATTTTTATTTGAACAATACCCTGAGATTTTAATAATATATTAAATTGATTTTTCCACTGGATACTGGATATTTGTTGGGATTGTGCTCGCAGTATTGGCAGCGCTATATCTAGAGCTCCATCTCGGCAGATAAAATTTATTTAAATATTTTATTTGAATTTTTTTTAATGATTAATACTAACAATTTCAAATGCAATTAATTTTTCACTCATTTTGGGTTGTGTATTTTGTCCCATATAGTGCTTTTTTATACAAGGGTTAGTTGGGTGTTATTTTTCTATGTGGCCAAGGTTATGTATGTTTTTTTTTTAAATTTAATTTTAATTTATTATATTGTCACGGTCTGAAAATTTCATTACTTTTTTTTCTTAAATTTTATTGTAATTTTGTTTCTCGTCAGGTTTACGTGTTGGTGTACGTGCACGTTTCCAGGCTCGGCCGGTTGATTTCGACACGCGGGTATGGGAATATAGGTTGCTGCGACATTAGTTTACAGGCACCGCGGGCTTTTGCGAGGCTGCGTGGTTAGCTAATTCTCGCGGGTTGCTGGCCAGGGCCCGCTGAGAGGTTGCAACACGCCGTTCCAGAAAAACCTGCTACGCTACGCTAGTCTCTTGTTTGTCGCGCGAGGCTTTTGAGTACGCGTTTCGAGGACTCTGTCCTGATTAGTGATGCCATCTTGCGTCCGAGTTTGGAAACGTAGACGGAAAAATAACAATCGAGCAGCGCAAGAGGGAGAGGGGGAAACTCGTGCGCGCCTGCGCGGAAGGAATAGCTGACTTCACTTGTTTTTCATTTTTTTCCTTGTGGGAAGGGAGGGGACCGCGAGTTGCCTTGTGGATAAGTTTTCCCGGTGCTCGTGTGTTTTTTTTTTTTGTTTTTCCGGCATGGCCTAGTTTTGTAGTTAAAACCTCCTTCCAGGGAGGGGCCGAAGCTTTTTGCCTGGGGACCTCTCTGGAAGCCGAGTCCACGTCGGTTTGAAACAACTTTGCTTCGCCTCAAGTCAGAAGGGTAAGTGGTTGGCCATGGCTCGTTCGCCACAATCATTTCTTGGACGATCTTCGTCTTAATCTTTTAAGTAATAATGTAGTATTCCACCTCTATTATTTATTATTTGGTTTTGGGAAAAATCGACGTCTGGTTATAAGCATGCAGGTAGTGGTAACTGGGAAGTATACTATCCTTCCGCGTAGCTGTGACGACGAGAGAACCGCCATGTTGTAGAGATAATTGTTTGCCGGCTGACGTCACTTTAATGTGTATTTAATGTATTTATTTATTCGTTAATCCCATCCCATTGTAAAATGCTTTATTATTAATTTGTTAATCAAATATTTGGTTGATTATTATTATTTTTTTTTATTATCCTAGTGAATAAAATCTGTGCTTGAATGAACTAATCATGTTTCTTTTCAGTACATAAATTATACCCTACACTTCCTGTATAGGGAGAAGACTTGATCTCGAGTACCATGCTTACCAACAGCTACCACCCCCCAAATGTTATAGGTTATTTATTGTTATGTGTATAGGTGTACGCGGGACGTCTGACGGAGCCCCGTCACAAGTGGTGGAGGCGCCGGGTAGTCTCTTGTAGGGTTGTTTGTGCTTTATTTTTTTTTCTCTTTTCTCTTGTTCTTCCGAATTTAATAATGTTTTATTATAGAGCAGTGCAAGCAGGGTCGTGTGGGAGCACGCGGCGGACGTGTTGCGTTGTGCTTCACGTATTTTTATTAGTAATGTTACTGTTGTTCTGTTTAAATTTAATGGATAAAAAGTTTTTGGTTTAGTTAAGTTAAGTCAGTGAGTCAGTCAGTCAGTCATCGGGTCGTTCAGGTCACCTATTAGGTTTTATTAAGTTTTAATTACGTAAATTCTAATGCCGGTTTAATGATTAATTAATTAATTTTGAAAATTATCATAATTAAATTTCGGTTAAGAATCTAAGAGTTTGTGTGGAGTTTTTGGTTTAGGAACGATGTTAAAACTTGTGTTAAGTAATGTTATAGACAGTGCTTGTTGCGGACGTGGAAAGTCATGTGTCGTGGAGCGGTGACGAGCGGCGCGACGGTCAGCTGTGCGCTGACCTTGAGCGGTTTCCGGCCTGGCGCGACACGGCTCGGCACGGCGCGGCAAGAATCGTTCCGGCCCGGTGTTTACCGGCCGGCTGGACGTCAGACAGATAAGAGTTTCACAGTTATTTTTTTTATGATTAATTTTATGTGCGTCATTGACTACACCACACCGTCTAAGTTTTTTTTTTATGAGTTAACTTAATAATTTTAAAGTATTTATTTATTTGTCATTATAATTATTTTTGTTTTGATAATAATTAATTTTTTTTGAACTTTTCTTTTCGAATTATAGGAGGTACACATTAGAAGGGATTAGCTCTGAGAATAGTGTGAGGTTTGTTTATTTGTGTAGGTTAAGGGAATGAACTCCAGGGGAACAGTCTTTGAGATGAGAGAGTTGTTGTGATTGTCCAGCCATAGGAGATGAGCTGGGACAATTTGAGGTGTCCCTGGGAGAGTAGGGACGGTAGCGCAGACCCATAGAAGATGGGCTGGCTACTGGTTAAGGGTCGGGAGAACCCTGTGTTGTTAGTAGTTGGGGCAGGAGTTCCCCATGGTAGTACCGGAAGTGGCTATCCCGTACGGGATAAGGGTACCACTTCAATTAATTTGGTTTGTGGGGTTAGAGTCCCCTGTTGTGTAGTGGGCCTATAGGAGATAGGCACTACAGCGAAATTTTTGGTTGCTCTGGAGGTAAATTCCCTGGGTTAAGTTAAGGAATTGTTCTTAAAGTTAGGAAGTAGTGAAATGTGAATCATTGTTGGAGAGTGAGTTAGTGTACCTGCCTACGTATTAAAATAAATTTTATTGAATTAATTTATGAGAAAGTTTATTGTGTTAAGGATAATGGAAGTGAGTTAATTTTTTTTTAAAATTGGTTTTCTGAGTAAAGTGTTTTAAGTAATGAAGTTAAATAATTAAGTGAGTGGGGACAGTTATGATTGAGTATTTTTGAATTTATTTTGTTTATCATACTTGGAATGTGATGTTTTAATTTGTTCTCTCAACATAATTAAAATTTAAATAATTTTTTTTTACAGTGCCCCTTATACATTTATTGACACAAGAGATAACAGTTCAAAGTATTTATTTTTTTACACGAAAATTTGTATTTAGATTTGTGATACAGAGAAATTTTTTTTTAATGAGTTGTTTTGTTTGTGATTGATTCTTATGGGTTTTGTGAAAGTAGTGTTACAGTATTCAGTTCACTCGTGACCTGTGACTGACGACTAAGAAGACTGAGCATGGTGCTGCTGATTGCACATCAGAGTGAATCTGATGGCACCACCAGTAGCTGTTGTTGCGAGGTGTTGCCGTTTTCACCAGACGAGACCAACCAGCTGCTTGCTGCCTACAGCATAGCAGATGTTAAGGTGAAAGTATTTTTATTTTTCTTATCAGGTTCATTAATTTTTTTTTTTTAATTTTTGTCTAGGATGTTTAATGCAATTTTTATTTCAGCTTTCGTGGTTTATTAATTAACAGGCAGATGTTAAGCGAATAAAGTAAAGTATTTTTTTTTGAGCAGTTTGATTTTATGATTGTCGATCCTGGAGTTTATTTATTTTTCTAAGAGACTAAGTTAAACAGTTAATAATGGTTAAAAAAAAAAAAGACATAATTTTTGTTGATTTTGGCTATGGCCCTGGTTTGATTGAGTGGTTCTGGTGTTAATAAAATTTATTTGTTGAAGATGCCATTTTAGGAAGTTAATGGAGTAAGGTTGTACAGACCCTGGAGGAATGGGCTGTAGTGTAAGGGCATGGAGGCCCTGGTTGTGACTGGGTTCGCAGGGTAGGCGACCCTTATTAAATGAGAAATAAGCCTGGGGAATGTTGTGCCCTTTTGAAGTAGTGGTGGGCCAGGAATTGGCATCACAGGGATGATTGGTCGAGCCAATCCTGCCACTGGAATTTTTTTTTTGTTGTTGTTGTTGTTGTTGTTGTTGTTGTTGGGTTAGAGTCCCACAATGTGTGTCCACAGGAGGTGGATGTTAGGCATCTATTGGCTTTTGTTGTTTTGAAAAAGTTAGAAGCATGTTGCTAGTCATCGATTTTAGGTTGGAGCCATTCGTGAACCAGGTGCCAGAGGTCAGATCGTTAGAATAATTTAAATTTTGATTGATGAGATTATTGGTAAAATTATTTAGTTTTGGTATTGAGGTTTTTGCCTGTGGGTATGTTTAATAATTTTTTTTTAAGGCTTTTCAAATAGTTAACCTATACCCATCTTTGTTTAGAATCGATTAACTATTAGTGTTGACCAAGTACAAAAGTATTTTCATTTACCTATTTGTCGCTGTCACATTTATCAGGAGAACTTGTATGTCAAACTTAAGATACCTATTGTTCATGTTAATTCCAATTGGAAATTATTTCAGTTTGTTGCGGTACCTTTCCGCTGGAAAAATAACACTTGCCACTTGGAGCACGAGCCAAACTTTTTAGCCGTAAATAATGAGCAACTGGTGACCATTCAGGGTAGAAATTTGTTGGATTGTCGTCCCTTCGAAGACAGTTTATGTTTTGTGCCCAGATTTTCAGGTGATGCCATGGGAAGTTCTCTATGTCCTAAAGCTTTGTTTCAGGGAGTGACTGCAGAGAAACTTGGTGAACTGTGTGCTTACAGATGCCATTCGGGAACCCACCTCATGATTACGCAAGCTGGTCCTGAACGGTATTTTCTAACTAACCCTGTTGGTAAACTAGAAGTGCAATGTTTAGTGAATAAGAACCAAACCTTGTTTTTAGCGGCTGCAGATCGACCTGGCGCTGTGGACATTGAGGTCCCTTGCGATTGTCGCCTGTACATGAATGATGAGCTTAAAATTAATGAACTTTATCCGTGTGATTTTCTTTCTAAAGCTAAATTCCAAATGATTCATGTGATTCCAGCTGCTTGGTCAAAATTAAAAAAATTAAAGATTTTACCTTTAACAGCATCTTCACACACAGTTTTTCCTTCATTAGAAGATTGTTTAGATGAGGATTGGCCTTCTGTTATTCCTCACTTGAATTTGGTCGTTTCACGTTCCTTTACGAGGCCCGACGAATTACAGCTGCGAGACCCGGTGGAAGTTGTAAGCTTTTTGTTAAAACATTTACAAAGTATTTCTTTATTTGTGATTGGTGGTACTTTATTACTAATTGTTGTAAGAAACCCTTATCTAGTGGGGATTGGTACCTTCCCCCGCGTATCAGCTTTTAGTGAAAATGTCATGTTAACAATGGAGATAAGCATAACTGTATTTATACTTGGTGTCATAATGTGTATGATTCTTTTTCTGCTATGGAAATGGTTGTCACTCAAGTGGAAATTACGGAAAACTGAGGAAATCTCACCTACTGTACAGACTGATGTTGCAACTACAAGTGAAACCTTTAACTTACGTGATCAATTTTCTGAGAACTGTCGATTAAAATCTAAGTTGGTTAGTGAGTCAGGTGAGGAATTTCATGTCTACCTCACCCTGTGTGATTAATTTTATAGAACTGATGTTTATGTTTGATTTGTTTTCCCCATCAAGGGCACATAGTTGTTAAACACTTTTGTGGTTAGGATTTATAATGTTTTTGTAATTAACTGTTCAGTTCAGAGGTTTTACTTTTTGCTTAAAGAATAAAAAAAAAAAGAGACGACAATCGAGGATGAATCTAGGGGTCCAAGCAATTATTAATCTAGGGTTAATTTTTTTTTTAATTTATTTGTCTACGCTCGCCTTTGATTTAATCTGGGTAGGGATACCTTGTTCCTGGTCTATCCCCTCCCCTGTCCGAACCTGTGTGCACTCGTGCCTCTGAAGACAGTGTAATTCCTTTTTCCACAGACTCAAGTGAGGCAGAGTTGTTATCAACAAGTGTTTATGTTTTCTTTTTCTTTCTTGAAGAAGAGACAGTGCATCGATGTAACACATCCAGAGACTTCAACGATTACGTTACGTAAGTTATGTGAAGAACTTTCCTTCGCCATGTATGTCCTCCTGACTGAGGACCATGTGTTGTGCAGCCATTGAACTTGTGTGGGAGATGGACTACTGTTTCCTCCCCTGTTGTGTGGTGGGCTGCTTATAACTCATGAGGAGTTATACGGTGGAAGCCCCTTCCCAAATTGGTTGCTGTGTGTATGCGAACTTTCTGTCTAAAAAGAATGAAGAAACGGATCAGCGTGGGGCTCGTTTTCGTCGACTTGGGCCGAACGAAGAAATCAGTTACTCTCGGCCAACCAGTGACAATGCTATTTTTTTTTTCTGTTCTGTAGCTAGTAGCTGCAGAGGCGTGTTATGAAGATCTTGGACTTCACCTAATCCTATGGACATTTCAGGTTCCTTTCCTGATGTTTATCCTTTGTTTTCCTGACTTGTATAGTCCATTCCTTTGTTTTTCTTGGAGGCCAAGCTCCCATTTTACTTTACCTGTGTTTGTTTCTTTTTATTGACATATTTATGATCATCTTTGTTGTTGTTGTTGGAGAATAACATGCCCCTGGACTCATCCTTGGTTAGTTATGCTGTTTATGGAACTGATAAAGAGTAAATGTAGGGTGGATCTTTTTGTGTTAATCAGTCACTTTATAAAATGTGAACATTGTTTGCTAATTATTCAATAGGGTCACTTCACAGCTTTACTTAATGGAATAATTAACTTTTCTTTTTTTGTTATCAACCTTGTATTAACATAATGTTTTGATATGACGTTAAGAATAACCCCCCCCCCCTAATTAACTTGTTTAAATAGGCTTGACAGTGTCGTGTATGTTCTTTGGTGAGATTTTGATACTGGTGTTGAAATTTTTGTTCAGTTTCACTGGGGAGACATCCCCGATGACATGCTGCGAGGAAGGCAGGCTGAGGGCAGAACTGCTCTGAAGGCTGGATCCTGGGTGTGAGCTGCAGATCACACTTCAAGGACTCTTCTCTCCAGCTTCAACTAGGGCTGATCTGTCCACGGTTCATGCCTCTCCTAGTTGTATGTCGTACGAGTAGTTTTACGATGTGCCAGCCACCATCGATTCTTACAGGAAAGAATTGTTTCCTGGGCTATTTTGTATTTTGTATTGGTTTAACTTTTTCAGTTTAGACTTTGAATGTAATTGTTGTGGTAAAACCTAACCTTCGTGCGCTGTCTTGGTCGAGTAGGCATTTAACTTATAAATTTTTGCCCCTTGGTCTTATTCATTGTTAGGAATTTTTATGGCTTGTGGGGCACAAGCCCTTGTAGACCGGGGTAATGTCACGGTCTGAAAATTTCATTACTTTTTTTTCTTAAATTTTATTGTAATTTTGTTTCTCGTCAGGTTTACGTGTTGGTGTACGTGCACGTTTCCAGGCTCGGCCGGTTGATTTCGACACGCGGGTATGGGAATATAGGTTGCTGCGACATTAGTTTACAGGCACCGCGGGCTTTTGCGAGGCTGCGTGGTTAGCTAATTCTCGCGGGTTGCTGGCCAGGGCCCGCTGAGAGGTTGCAACACGCCGTTCCAGAAAAACCTGCTACGCTACGCTAGTCTCTTGTTTGTCGCGCGAGGCTTTTGAGTACGCGTTTCGAGGACTCTGTCCTGATTAGTGATGCCATCTTGCGTCCGAGTTTGGAAACGTAGACGGAAAAATAACAATCGAGCAGCGCAAGAGGGAGAGGGGGAAACTCGTGCGCGCCTGCGCGGAAGGAATAGCTGACTTCACTTGTTTTTCATTTTTTTCCTTGTGGGAAGGGAGGGGACCGCGAGTTGCCTTGTGGATAAGTTTTCCCGGTGCTCGTGTGTTTTTTTTTTTTTGTTTTTCCGGCATGGCCTAGTTTTGTAGTTAAAACCTCCTTCCAGGGAGGGGCCGAAGCTTTTTGCCTGGGGACCTCTCTGGAAGCCGAGTCCACGTCGGTTTGAAACAACTTTGCTTCGCCTCAAGTCAGAAGGGTAAGTGGTTGGCCATGGCTCGTTCGCCACAATCATTTCTTGGACGATCTTCGTCTTAATCTTTTAAGTAATAATGTAGTATTCCACCTCTATTATTTATTATTTGGTTTTGGGAAAAATCGACGTCTGGTTATAAGCATGCAGGTAGTGGTAACTGGGAAGTATACTATCCTTCCGCGTAGCTGTGACGACGAGAGAACCGCCATGTTGTAGAGATAATTGTTTGCCGGCTGACGTCACTTTAATGTGTATTTAATGTATTTATTTATTCGTTAATCCCATCCCATTGTAAAATGCTTTATTATTAATTTGTTAATCAAATATTTGGTTGATTATTATTATTTTTTTTTATTATCCTAGTGAATAAAATCTGTGCTCGAATGAACTAATCATGTTTCTTTTCAGTACATAAATTATACCCTACACTTCCTGTATAGGGAGAAGACTTGATCTCGAGTACCATGCTTACCAACAGCTACCACCCCCCAAATGTTATAGGTTATTTATTGTTATGTGTATAGGTGTACGCGGGACGTCTGACGGAGCCCCGTCACAATATTCCTACTAACTCAGTATTGTATTATTGCATTGATTTAAGTTACAAAAGAGCAGATTGGATCAAAGTACCCAGAAAAATTATTGCTAACCATAAATTGTTTAGTTTTCTGTTTTATTGCAAAATTAATGATAGTAAAATTTATTAACGATTTTGCAGAGAATTTAACTGTAAACAACTTTGATACCCATTGTTGCCCAAACAACTTTTACTACAACATAAGTTTTACTCTACTACCATATATTCATCACAGTAAAATCTTAAACCTGTCGAACAGAGAAAGTGAATGTAGGTATAATATTACAACGGTAACTATATAAGAATGTATATAAATTAAATTAACAAGATTTACATATATATGAATCCTATACTAGGAGTTAATTTTATACATATCCTCAATATTAGTGATGACTAGAAATTGTGAGAAGTATTTCATATAAATTATAATGCGGACATTTAAGTTACGTTCATAGAGTATTCTGATGAGTAAGAACACTTATTCAATCTACTTATATAGTATTATCATTGTGAAACTCGACCAAAGATTAATTTGCACATTTCAGTAAATCCTTACAGTAAGTTTTAACTGTAGGATATTACATACAATTAGGAATCACAAGATCAGTTTATCCGGACTGGATTCAACCAGTCCAGTGCAAGTTACGCTCATTTGTGAACAACGAAACGTTTCTCTTGCGAGTTTCCCACGGACAGAGTTACGTGATAATTTTACAGTGTTAGTGTTTTTAACTTTTGTTTAAGTGAAAAAACAATCAAAAGTATGTTGAATTAGGTAAATTTACCTTAGCTGTTCATTATTGTACTCCGTAGTAAGTAAAGTTAAATATGCGATACATGTGTGAATTTATCACTGATGCCAGTAGATTTTACATCAATATTTGGTAGTCTTACACAAAATATTAATGTAATAATTATAGGTACTTCATGCAAAAATGTTTTATTTTGTGTAGTTTAAGAACGCTCATACAATATGTGTACTAGCAAACATTTTCAACTAAGTGAAGTGGCAGCGTATAAAACCCATGACGCGAAGTTTCGGTTACCAACCTGAAGTCGTGTCCCTAGCACAAGAACGTGCGCACGGGGATAAGCCGCTGCAGTGTTGCCGGGGGTGTCCGCCCCTGCAGCCTGTTGCCCTACATATCGACCCCCCGGCGGAGATGCTGCACACACAGTGACAATAATAACGGCCGTCATAAATTACGACCCCTCGCCCCTCCCTCCCTCCAGCGTGGCGACACGCTTCTTCACGCGCGCCCCTGTGTCTTCGTGCGCGGCTCATCTGCACCGGCCCCTGCGATAATCGCCCTCTTCCTCCGGCGGCGCGGCCACTCGTGATTTACGAGGCCTCCCCCCCCCCCTCCTCCTCCAGCCCCCGGGTGGCTGGCGGCAATTACATTCGTGAGCACGCAGGCGTGTCCGCCACGAGGCTGCCGGCCAGTCGCTAGCTAGTCGCTCCCTCGCGCGGCTTCACGTCACGTCTCAGGGAACGTGACTTTTCCAGTGAAACTTCTTTCCTTGTCGAGCGTTACGAAAATTCCGATCGCATGAGGTACGTGGTGGGGGAATTGGCAAAGGAGGAGACGGCAGGGAAGAGGTAGAAATGACGCAGCATACTTGTAAATTTTCGTACTTGCACGCTTGTTACACTTATATATTTACACACTCACATACTTACACACATGCAAACTTGCACCCATGCAAACTTGCACTCTTACATATTTCAACACTTACATATTTGCAAACTTACACATTTATATACTTCCATGCTTGCATACTTACACGCTTACAAACCTTCAAACTTACATACTTTAACACTTGCATACTTTCACAATTGCAAACTAGCATTATTAACGCTCGCATACTTGCATACTTTTTTTGATCTGCAACCTCAGCCAAACAGAGTTGTGTATACTATACCTAATGATATAATAAGAAAGAAGTTTCACTTCCGTCGAGCGTGGATACCACGCACACACACATCTAAGGTAGATTTCAAAGAAATGCTACTATTGTAGCCGTTAACATGGTGCAACTTTCGGAAAATTTTTATATAATTTTTCGTTTCATGGTCCATAGACCCCAAAACCATAGTCAACTCAAATGTAGGTGTGTGTGTGTGTGAGAGTGTGTGTATATATATATATATATATATATATATATATATATATATATATATATATAGAGAGAGAGAGAGAGAGAGAGAGAGAGAGTTACGATTTATTAATGTTGTGGGGAGAACTGTGTTCGTAAGGGATAGCCCAATTATGTTTTTTCACAGTTTTATTAATTATCAATATTTACATCACTAATAAATAACTTTACTTAAAAATGCCTAATCACCAATTACTCACACTTAAAAATGTTTATTCCCAAGTGACTCAGTGCCTGTCAAGTTCTTACAGGCCGCACTCCTCGTGGAACTCACGCAGCACACCTGCGGGACTCCGTCGCCAAACTCTCGCGGCACTCGCGGCACTCACCGGTCCTCACCTGGGCGAGACTCCGTCGCCCCAACAACACTCGCGGCACTCACCGGTCCTCACCTGGGCGAGACTCCGTCGCCCCAACAACACTCGCGGCACTCACCGGTCCTCACCTGGGCGAGACTCCGTCGCCCCAACAACACTCGCGGCACTCACCGGTCCTCACCTGGGCGAGACTCCGTCGCCCCAACAACACTCGCGGCACTCACCGATCCTCACCTGGGCGAGACTCCGTCGCCCCAACAACACTCGCCGAGGCCGGCGTCCCTGCTTAAGTAGTCTTTGACGCCCTTCCAGAACTGACGAGAGCAGCTGGGGCGAGTCACGTCATCCCGCCGAAGTGTCGAGGATAGCGTCGTTTGCTCACGCCTCGGCCCGCGGATACGTGATGTAATTTAGATGCTTCACAGCGTGCCAGTTAGTTAGGGGATGAAGATTCCTCGAATTTAAACAATTTCTAATTGATTTATAATAACGGTTTTATGAAACTGTAAATGGTTGCCAGTTATTATGGCAATTTAATATTCTATACAAGAAATTTTCTCAAGGTATATCATATTAAAGTATTCCAATTCTGACTGAATTTTTGAAATTTATTTTCAGATAAGTATTATTTTTTTCATTTGTTTGGGTGCTTGGTAATTACCTAATCCGTAACAGTGCCTTAAAATTTGTCAATTAAGCTGAAGTAGTGGGAGAGAATGCTTCGCTCTAGTAATTTACCTGGTTGTATTGAAGGTTAAATCTCAAAATAGACATATTTATGATAAACCTTAAATTTGATATCTCATCCGTTGTATTCAATTAATTATAATGCCTAAAAATTTTATTATATGTAAACGGAACTCTTGAATATAAATGCTTAAATCAAGAGTAGTGTATGTTATCCATTCGGTTATGGCAAAACAAAACGAAGGTTTGCTTACTTACATTAAAATAATTACTGTATCCATCAAAACACTTTTGAATTATTCTAAAAATAAGTTACCAAATATTTATTAAGGGTCAGAGAAGAAAGTTTTACTGAAATTTTATTTAAACACGTAAGAATAAATTATTCAAAGACCCTATTTGAATAAATTTATACCCTTGGGTTTTCCATGCAGGACATATCTAATGTATTTTTAGATCCTACTAATATTATAAACGCGAAAGTTTGTAAGTATGGATGGATGGATGTTTGTTACTCTTTCACGTAAAAACTACTGAATGGATTTGAATGAAATTTGGCCTACAGCTAGCTTATAATCTGGATTAACACATAGACCCCATATTAATATGAAATTCCATCCCTAACGGAGTGAAAAAGTGATAATTTCATTTTATAACAGAAAAAATTATAGGTCATAGACATACAAATAGTGAGTGAGTGTCATTTCTCTATGTCTGACACACTATCATACACATAGTAAGGTCTGGCAAATTAATATTTTTCTCCTTGCTGAGACCAGTCCGCTTAGTGGAGCTCGCAGCGGCTAGCAAAATAAAGACACTAATAACAGTTTTGTTCTTAACTTCGTCAATAGATAGAGTTGCCTTGAATTTTAAACGCACCATCGTTTGATGCGTTAGTCATGTCTTTAATTTTCGTTTGTTTGTGCCGTATGCGTTCCTATACCATTCATCCGATTGCGATGAAATTTTTGTGATTTGTTATGCGCATGCCCATGAAGGTTACTGAGACGGTATAACTATTTTTCAATAGTTGGAGCACGAATCGTGTCAAAAAATGTGTTTATTTCATATTATATAGCGGCACTTCGTTTGTTTTTGTTGTATAAGTGCGCACGCATGACAAAGTTATTTAAATATAAAAGAGAGACAGAGATAGAGTGATATATATAGAGTGAGATAGAGACGGAGAAATAAGTTGAGATAGAGCGAGGTATAGAGAATGAAATGGGTTAGATAAAGAGATATACCTATAGAGATATATAGACACTTACATATAGAAGTTATAGAGATAGTAGGAAGTATATATCTATACTATTATTATAAAGCTGAAGAGTTTGTTTGCTTGTTTGTTTGTTTGAACCCGCTAATCTCAGGAACCACTGGTCCGATTTGAAAAATTCTTTCAGTTTTGGATAGTATATTTATCGAGGAAGGCTATAGGCTATATTATATTATCAATAACTTTAGGGATCCTTACTTTAAGTCCAATTTAGAATCAAATGCGTTGGAGGGGGTTAGATACAACATGCAGTACACGTACGAAGTGTGTGTTGACAATGCCGCAGGCGCTAGAAGTTGCCACGCACTTGATGCCTTATCATTCTTAATTTTCCCATACAAGTAAAAAACACCCGTGTGATATTAACAACGAAGCAATCAGTACCCTCATATAGAATACATAGAGATAGTGTGAGGTATATATGTAGATATAAAGACATAAATACAGATAGAGAGATACATAGATATATAGGACTATAGATGTAGATAGAGATAAATATATATTTAGAGACATGGATAGATTATTTGTATAATTATGTGGAACTAATTCAAACATATTACAAAGCAAAACTGAATAAGGCATTGCAATGCAGGCCGAGCATTAGCTAGATAATGGAATCTTTTCAATATTAGTAATCTCTAATTTTTCAGCTTTTTTCTATATTGCTTTATAAAATCTAAATTACATACATACCAGGTAAATAACTATAAACTGGCAGAACAACGTCTGTCGGGATCTGAAAGTGATATAAATTAATTTTCACGCTTGACATTCAAATTAAGATGACAATTACTAACTAAACCTTTGTTCAGCCCGGGCAACGCCGGGTATTGCAGCTAGTTAATAATAAATTTGTTACTAAAACGTTTTACTCATATTCGCTATTTTCGCTTTATTATTTTTAATACGTCTTTACCCACAAATGGATCGTTTGAGTTTATCGCACAGTTGAGGTGAGTCTGAGTAGGAGTGACGAAGGGGTACTGGACCAATGTAAACATAGAAATGTAAACACAGCGCCAGTACCCCCATGGGCGCCGCCATCTTGTCACGTGGGGGCCGCCATTGTTGTTGACATTGGCTACCAGGGCGCGCCACCATCGCCGCCACTGGGCGCCGCCATTGTTGTTGACATTGGTTACCAGGGCGCGCCGGTAGGCCGCCATCTTAGTTCAGCCTTTAGTTACCGGAGCGCGCCACCATCGCTCCGAAGGCGGGAATTGTATACAAAAAAACCTGGGCACTGGGTGGATTTGATCCCGGGGACGCACCAACGTCGTGGTTACGAGGCGTGCGCCTTGACCACTAGACCAGGGAACCTGATGAAGTATGGGGAATAAAATAACGAACATATGCTTTAAAGAAGCTATGCCTAAAAGAAGCTATGTCTTTAAAATTCAAAAAAAAAACATACGTCTATAACCCCAAGTATGCCTAACCGCCATTATGCCAAACCGCCATGTCTTAAAAAATGCAACCATACTAGCTATGCCTATAGACCCCACCACTCCACAATCGCCGCCATGTCTAAATTCCGAAAAATAAATATGTATATAAACCCACACCCACCCCCACCCCCAAGTATGTCTAAAAGAAACCCCCGCCATACTAGCTATGCCTAAACCGCTATGCTTAAAATACCTGCCATATTGTATGCTTAAACCGCCATGTTTAAATGTCAAAAGCCCCGCCACTCCACAACCGCCGCCATGTTGTATGCTTAAAACAATTGACGCCATGATGTATGCTTAAAGCAAACCCCCCACCATTATACTTAACCGCCATGTCTTAAAAAAATATGTCTATAAACCCCCCACCACTCCACAACCGTCATATCTAAATATGCTTAACCCGCCATATTGCATTCGAAAATAAACGTCTACAACCCCCCACTCCGAGTATGCTTAATCGCCATATCTAAATTTCGAAAAGAAATAAAATATCACTATGCTTAAATTAAAAAAAAATACAATCATACTAGCTATGCCTGAACGGGTAACTTTCGAAAATAACCACCATGTTTAAAAGCCCCGCAATACCAGCTATGACTAAAACAAACATAACCTCAAAATCCCGCGCAGAGAGAGCGAGATGTTGCCTGCTGGAGCGTCACTCGTAAACTGCGCAATTATAATCCCCACATCATATTATAAGCATAATAATGTCTTTAAAAACAACAGTGTGTGTGCAACACGCCAAGTAATAAGCATAGTTACTATTACGTCGAGTAAAATAAGAATAGTTAAAATATATAATATTGCGTAATCATATTTAAATTATTAATAATATTTTTACAGGCCAATGAGTTAGCACCTTAGCGTTAAGTAATAAACATATTTAAAATTAATAATATTAATAAAATTATTACAAACATTGTGTAGTAACTGGCTCTCGGCCAATGTGTTAAGCATTAAAAACACCGTGCTGGAAGCGTGCGCTGGCGACCAGGAATGTGTTTACCTGCTGGGTGACAGTGAAAGTGTTTACCACAGAGGAGCAAGGTCAAGCCATCGCTGCGTACAGGAAAGGAGCAAGCACAAGGAATATACAGATGTGGAAAATAAAATCCCCACGTCATATTATAAGCATAATATAGGCGCCATGTTGTATGCTTAAAACCCCCGCCATACCTATGCCGCCATGATGTAAGCTTAAAACACACACACACCCAAGTATGCCTAAAAGAAACCCCAGCCATAAGAGCTATGCCTAAACCGCCAAAATTAAATTTCCAATAGTCATATTTAAATTTGGAAAATAACCCGCCATGTTTAAATATCGAAAAGCAAATACCGCAACCCCACCACCTAGCGTATGTTTAAAACAAACACCACCATAAAAGCTATGACGAAATACCTGAGAGAAAAATAACCCCAAAAAAGCGCCATACTAGCTATGTCTACCCCACCCCCACCACCACCAGTATGCTTAAAACAAACACCACCATAATAGCTATGACTAAATACCTGGGAGCAACATAACCTCAAAAAAGGCACCATAACAGCTATGTCTACCACACCCCCACCACCAGTATGTTTAAAACAAACACCACCATACCAGCTATGACTAAAGAAACATAACCTCAAAAATCCCGCGCAGAGAGAGCAAGAAGTTGTCCGCTGGAGCGTCACTCATAAACTGCGCAATTATAACCCCACACACAATAGTATAAGCATAAAAATGTCTTTAAAAAATGCTTTAAGTAATAAGCATAATTAAAATATATAATATTAGGATAGCATAGTTAGGACCCCTGCAGTGAACACGAAGCGTTAAGTAAGTAAAAATAAAATATAGCTGCGGCAATATCGTCAGAAACAAATTACGTATGTTACCGAGGTAATAAAAAAAAATAGCAAATAAGCATACATATAATAAAAACTCACCGGAACGCACCCCACCCACCCCGGCGATATGTAACAAATAAAAACGCAGACGAAAAGATATACTAAAAAATAGTAACACCTATGTACGCCGTGTAGAGTGCAATCCACACACCGCCATCTTTAATGTCACAGAGGAGAGCGAGAAACGTAACGTAAAAAACGCGTGAAGTAATAAGCATAATTAAAATATATAATATTAGGATAGCATAGTTAGGACCCCTGCAGTGAACACGAAGCGTTAAGTAAGTAAAAATAAAATATAGCTGCGGCAATATCGTCAGAAACAAATTACGTATGTTACCGAGGTAATAAAAAAAAATAGCAAATAAGCATACATAAAATAAAAACTCACCGGAACGCACCCCACCCACCCCGGCGATATGTAACAAATAAAAACGCAGACGAAAAGATATACTAAAAAATAGTAACACCTATGTACGCCGTGTAGAGTGCAATCCACACACCGCCATCTTTAATGTCACAGAGGAGAGCGAGAAACGTAACGTAAAAAACGCGTGAAGTAATAAGCATATTTAAATTTTATAATATTTTTACAGGCCAATGTGTTAAGCATTATAAACGCCGTGCTGGAAGCGTGCGCCGGCGACCAGGAATGTATTAAGAAACCCCTGCAGTTAACACGAAGCGTTAAGTAATTAAAAATAAAATGTAGCTGCGGCACGATCGATAAAAACAAACTACGTATGTCACCGAGGTAATAAAAAAAATAGCAAATAAGCATACATAAAAAAAACTCACCGGAACGCATCCCGCCCACCCCGGCGACTTGTAACAAATAAATATAAATAAACGTCGAACAAACGACCGTGTAGCCTGTTCGCGCACCGCAAATAAGCATACATAAAGGAAAAACTCACCGGAATGCACCCACTCCAACACGGCGACGTGTAATTAAAAATAAAAACGCAGACGAAAAGATATATTAAAAATAGTAACACCTATATACGCCGTGTAGACAACCGACAGCGAATAACGATAAGTAAATTTATAAAATATATTACAAAGCGGGAGCGCACGTCTGTACTCCGTAGACGCACTCGGAAAACTGTTTTCAAATTCCCGGTGCGACGAAAAGAAAGTTTTGTTTGTCGACCCTGGCCCGCCGCGTGCTATAGTAGCTTGCAGGAGAGCCTAAGCGTGGAACACAATAAAAAAACGTACAGCCCAGTAATACATGAAACCGCCGAATGCATGTGACAAAAAAATTACCATAAATAACAAAAAAAACATTTAAAACATAACAAAAACAATCAAAATACACTCACAAACGCAATACAGCGCAATGCAGTGAAAACTCCCATGAAATAATAAAATCGCTTATTGAGACAGCATGATGCAAAGAGTAAAAATCCCTATACGTAAAATAAAACAAACGCGAAACTTTAAAAAAATCTATCTACGAGAACAATATTATAAAACTACCACACTCTCCAACACACCAAATGACATGGCCCGATAAATGACAACACAAATAAATATCAATAACCATAAATACCTACATAATCAAAATATATTATTAAGCAACCGAAAAATACACCACAGCCCACATAAGGCCTCACGAACGAACGGCACAACACCAGAGACAAAACATGCTATTCCCATTTGTTAAAAAGACGCACATACGAGTCTTTAGTGCTAGCCCGGCTAGTATACATTCATTAATAAATAAAATCGGTTATAGTATTATGTGTAGGCAATAAATAGGAAGTACAAAGCGATATAGCCACAAGACGTTATTAAAAATATAGTAATAAAGTGTATGTATAGCCAGTAAATAATATATATGTAAGTAAAACGAGTTATACCCTAAACTAAATACCTGCAGGTTTATACAGTCAAACTTTGTAGGAATATAAACATAAGTCGTTTTAACGGTCTGTGTAATACAAATGCTTATCATCAGCTCTGAGTAATTTGTCCTTCATATAAGTAAACTTAGCATGTTATTCTAATAAACTATGTATCATTATAAAATAGTTATACCATCGTTAATAAATAATCATACAAACAAACATTAACAGCTATCCATCCTTCCCTTTCACTCATGACATAGTGTGTGGTATTCTAAATAAGGAGTGAAAGAATATCATATGAGTCATGTTGTAAATGCTTATAAGATTATTGTTAACTTTCCATCAAGGCTAGATAAAAAACAATCTCTATATATGGTAGATGAATAAACAGAGACCAACTATAGACTTCATACTAGTAAATAATAATTAAGGACATATCGGGGCAAATAAAACAAAATAACCTATATAAATACACCCAATAAGCATAGGAAGCTCTGGCGTTAATAACAAAACGTAAAATAAAAGGTTACTGGTTCAGGTAAGAATATATATTCTACTACTATGCATTCCATTAAGCATAAGAAGCACTATAATCCCATCCCGACGAAACCAGAATAGAACACACCAGTAATGTTTGTGAAAGAACACACGATGATATTCATATTAATAACCACTTAGCCAAAATCGTTTGCAGAATAACAGACATAGCAATTCCATGTCTCAAACACCACATCGCTTCGGCGATAGTCCAGAAAACACAAAAATTATATCTGCCTTCCCCAAGAGACCGCCACAGTCGCCTCGGCGAACCTCGTGAGGTCACCAGTAAGTAACTTTCACTTGCCGGAGGGCAGACGGTAATAACACACACGCAGCCGCCCCCGAAAACAAGCCTCCAACAAGAAAAAAATAATATATCAAAATATCTAAAACAACAAGGATGCCTTGCAAACTATTAATTACACCACCCATGCCTTTAAACTAAGTAACGTGAACGACGAAGCCCGACAACGACTTTCAAGTGACAAGGAGTAAAGAAGGAAATAATAATTAAATGTGGTGTACGAATACTCATTGCCCACCAACTATATACTACCTACTAGTGCTAATCCATGTATTGCCAGACATAAAATATCTTTACATTAAAATAAACATAGTGTCAGGATAATACTAATAATAAGTATTGAAGTAACTGAAGCGTGTACACAAACAAAACTGTATAATTCTCATCATAAACGTTCCTTGAAATTCTACCATCACATATATAATCCTTTAATATTATCATAATATAGTTACCAAAAATAACAAGTCAACTCGAAAAAACCAAAACAACCCCTACAGGCATATTGCAACCTACATCGAAACGATCATAAGACTCAAACCCAGACACTTCATAAACCCACAGAGATGGTCAGGAGAAATTACATTTCATATACTACAGATGCTGTACTAAAAAGACACATGTATGCCAATAAGAACAGGTGTAACCGCCATAACTGAAAGTATTATATAAAAGAAACAATACAATAAATATCACAGCCTCAAAAAAACATAAGACAGGAGAATGAACCAAAAGAGAAATTTCAAAAGTCTAAACTGAACAGAAAATTAGGTAAATATTGACGTATACACATGAGAGTACAATTAAGTATAAATATATATTTAAAAAAATACACTACCTAGCGTAAAAAAAAAAACGCATTCAGAAAGATCAGACATCGCTTCCCCAACACAAAATGTTCGATGGTAATAGTCACAATCCCTAATAACATACATGTGAAATAGAAAGAGTTAAAGACACAGACTTTAAAAAGAGAATCACTCGTTAAAGACGTGTAAAAGTTAAAGGACTAAGCTAAATGAATATAATGAAGCGTGCGACAAAACACGTTTCCTATACTAAATGTCACATCCTAAATAAATTAAATTCATTATTTAAAAGAAAAAGGTTATTTTTTTGTTCACCTATATATATATATATTCTTAATGCATGTGGCTGTAGAGATGAAATTGATGGTACTATCTTCTTTCCACCCAATGGTGTTATGATGAATATTTGTCTGTGTGTTCGCTAGCTTTTTTTTATATTTATTTTTTCTAGTTCAATTGTGATATGTGCTTACTTTCATATACAATGCTTGGTATGCAATGGAATTTTCTGCTTCATTGGGTTAGTATTGAAAGGGTACTTTGATAAATATGTTTTGAACTTTGTGTCTTGTATAGTATTTATCTATCATTCATGCATATATTCGTGTGTCATTGTATCTCGGTGAACTTATGTTTTGTGGAATATGAGTGTTAAGTTGGCTAGTGCGATTTCTTACATTGTATGTATTTAAGGTTTAGGAATAGCTAATGTTATGTTACTATGTTGTCTTCCGGCCTGTTTTCACTTAAACTATGAGATTGCTAGCCTGGTTTAACGTACATGTTTGATTTTTTTTTAGATGCGTCTTTTACAATAATTACATATTGGTTGCGCAATGGCAACCCCTTCTGTCTGTAAAGGACACGTCTGGCAACTCGTGCTGGGCTGCGGTGGCCGGCAGAGTTTAAGGTCTTTATATGGGTTTGTGAAAGTGATGGAGAATATTCTATTAAGTGTGTTGTGTTTAGCTACTATCGGTGCTGTTGTTTATATATTACAGTTCTCGTTGTTAATCAATGTAAATTTAGATTTAAAATAAGTATAAAGGTTCCAAACATGATGGTGGAAACATCCTGGAAGTCGTGTGTGTGTGTGTGTGTGTGTGTTACGATCTAACCTTGTGTTTCGATACATATGTGGGACAATGTGTGCTACTGCAATGATTATCATCCTTCATCCGCGAGGGAATTGGTCTTTGAAGCTTCATCTTACTGATCTATTTGCGTTTTTTTCACCTTTCTGTGTTTGAAATGTCTGAACTTTGTTTACTTTTTTGAAGTGATTCCATTTTATTGGTAATTTGGTTTGCTTTTTAATTGTATATTTATATCTATATGCTTCTGGATAACCTAAGTCATTGTTAAGTGCATATTTTTGTAATATTTATGTTTGTAACCACTGGATGTTTTATTATTATTACTTCATTATGTGTACAGGCAACTAGTGGTGACAGTATGGTTCTGGATATACGACATACCCGAGGATTTTTTTATATGTTTCGTATTTAAATTGTTATAATTGTATGGTTGGTATCTAAATATACATAATTCCGTATTTATCGTTTCTTGTCACTACATAGCACTTGAGCAAACATCAAATTTCTTACACTAATCCATTTTTTCTCAACTTGTGTGCGAACATACATAATTAAAATGATTTGTGCGAACAAGAGTTCGCAATTCCTTTCAATATACTTAATTATAATGCGGAATCTCTCTTCTATATGGGTTTTTAAACTTAGATTTCGGTTAGGTGAACAAAAAAATAACCTTTTTCTTTTAAATAATGAATTTAATTTATTTAGGATGTGACATTTAGTATAGGAAACGTGTTTTGTCGCACGCTTCATTATATTCATTTAGCTTAGTCCTTTAACTTTTACACGTCTTTAACGAGTGATTCTCTTTTTAAAGTCTGTGTCTTTAACTCTTTCTATTTCACATGTATGTTATTAGGGATTGTGACTATTACCATCGAACATTTTGTGTTGGGGAAGCGATGTCTGATCTTTCTGAATGCGTTTTTTTTTACGCTAGGTAGTGTATTTTTTTAAATATATATTTATACTTAATTGTACTCTCATGTGTATACGTCAATATTTACCTAATTTTCTGTTCAGTTTAGACTTTTGAAATTTCTCTTTTGGTTCATTCTCCTGTCTTATGTTTTTTTGAGGCTGTGATATTTATTGTATTGTTTCTTTTATATAATACTTTCAGTTATGGCGGTTACACCTGTTCTTATTGGCATACATGTGTCTTTTTAGTACAGCATCTGTAGTATATGAAATGTAATTTCTCCTGACCATCTCTGTGGGTTTATGAAGTGTCTGGGTTTGAGTCTTATGATCGTTTCGATGTAGGTTGCAATATGCCTGTAGGGGTTGTTTTGGTTTTTTCGAGTTGACTTGTTATTTTTGGTAACTATATTATGATAATATTAAAGGATTATATATGTGATGGTAGAATTTCAAGGAACGTTTATGATGAGAATTATACAGTTTTGTTTGTGTACACGCTTCAGTTACTTCAATACTTATTATTAGTATTATCCTGACACTATGTTTATTTTAATGTAAAGATATTTTATGTCTGGCAATACATGGATTAGCACTAGTAGGTAGTATATAGTTGGTGGGCAATGAGTATTCGTACACCACATTTAATTATTATTTCCTTCTTTACTCCTTGTCACTTGAAAGTCGTTGTCGGGCTTCGTCGTTCACGTTACTTAGTTTAAAGGCATGGGTGGTGTAATTAATAGTTTGCAAGGCATCCTTGTTGTTTTAGATATTTTGATATATTATTTTTTTCTTGTTGGAGGCTTGTTTTCGGGGGCGGCTGCGTGTGTGTTATTACCGTCTGCCCTCCGGCAAGTGAAAGTTACTTACTGGTGACCTCACGAGGTTCGCCGAGGCGACTGTGGCGGTCTCTTGGGGAAGGCAGATATAATTTTTGTGTTTTCTGGACTATCGCCGAAGCGATGTGGTGTTTGAGACATGGAATTGCTATGTCTGTTATTCTGCAAACGATTTTGGCTAAGTGGTTATTAATATGAATATCATCGTGTGTTCTTTCACAAACATTACTGGTGTGTTCTATTCTGGTTTCGTCGGGATGGGATTATAGTGCTTCTTATGCTTAATGGAATGCATAGTAGTAGAATATATATTCTTACCTGAACCAGTAACCTTTTATTTTACGTTTTGTTATTAACGCCAGAGCTTCCTATGCTTATTGGGTGTATTTATATAGGTTATTTTGTTTTATTTGCCCCGATATGTCCTTAATTATTATTTACTAGTATGAAGTCTATAGTTGGTCTCTGTTTATTCATCTACCATATATAGAGATTGTTTTTTATCTAGCCTTGATGGAAAGTTAACAATAATCTTATAAGCATTTACAACATGACTCATATGATATTCTTTCACTCCTTATTTAGAATACCACACACTATGTCATGAGTGAAAGGGAAGGATGGATAGCTGTTAATGTTTGTTTGTATGATTATTTATTAACGATGGTATAACTATTTTATAATGATACATAGTTTATTAGAATAACATGCTAAGTTTACTTATATGAAGGACAAATTACTCAGAGCTGATGATAAGCATTTGTATTACACAGACCATTAAAACGACTTATGTTTATATTCCTACAAAGTTTGACTGTATAAACCTGCAGGTATTTAGTTTAGGGTATAACTCGTTTTACTTACATATATATTATTTACTGGCTATACATACACTTTATTACTATATTTTTAATAACGTCTTGTGGCTATATCGCTTTGTACTTCCTATTTATTGCCTACACATAATACTATAACCGATTTTATTTATTAATGAATGTATACTAGCTGGGCTAGCACTAAAGACTCGTATGTGCGTTTTTTTAACAAATGGGAATAGCATGTTTTGTCTCTGGTGTTGTGCCGTTCGTTCGCGAGGCCTTATGTGGGCTGTGGTGTATTTTTCGGTTGCTTAATAATATATTTTGATTATGTAGGTATTTATGGTTATTGATATTTATTTGTGTTGTCATTTATCGGGCCATGTCATTTGGTGTGTTGGAGAGTGTGGTAGTTTTATAATATTGTTCTCGTAGATAGATTTTTTTAAAGTTTCGCGTTTGTTTTATTTTACGTATAGGGATTTTTACTCTTTGCATCATGCTGTCTCAATAAGCGATTTTATTATTTCATGGGAGTTTTCACTGCATTGCGCTGTATTGCGTTTGTGAGTGTATTTTGATTGTTTTTGTTATGTTTTAAATGTTTTTTTTGTTATTTATGGTAATTTTTTTGTCACATGCATTCGGCGGTTTCATGTATTACTGGGCTGTACGTTTTTTTATTGTGTTCCACGCTTAGGCTCTCCTGCAAGCTACTATAGCACGCGGCGGGCCAGGGTCGACAAACAAAACTTTCTTTTCGTCGCACCGGGAATTTGAAAACAGTTTTCCGAGTGCGTCTACGGAGTACAGACGTGCGCTCCCGCTTTGTAATATATTTTATAAATTTACTTATCGTTATTCGCTGTCGGTTGTCTACACGGCATATATAGGTGTTACTATTTTTAATATATCTTTTCGTCTGCGTTTTTATTTTTAATTACACGTCGCCGTGTTGGAGTGGGTGCATTCCGGTGAGTTTTTCCTTTATGTATGCTTATTTGCGGTGCGCGAACAGGCTACACGGTCGTTTGTTCGACGTTTATTTATATTTATTTGTTACAAGTCGCCGGGGTGGGCGGGATGCGTTCCGGTGAGTTTTTTTTATGTATGCTTATTTGCTATTTTTTTTATTACCTCGGTGACATACGTAGTTTGTTTTTATCGATCGTGCCGCAGCTACATTTTATTTTTAATTACTTAACGCTTCGTGTTAACTGCAGGGGTTTCTTAATACATTCCTGGTCGCCGGCGCACGCTTCCAGCACGGCGTTTATAATGCTTAACACATTGGCCTGTAAAAATATTATAAAATTTAAATATGCTTATTACTTCACGCGTTTTTTACGTTACGTTTCTCGCTCTCCTCTGTGACATTAAAGATGGCGGTGTGTGGATTGCACTCTACACGGCGTACATAGGTGTTACTATTTTTTAGTATATCTTTTCGTCTGCGTTTTTATTTGTTACATATCGCCGGGGTGGGTGGGGTGCGTTCCGGTGAGTTTTTATTTTATGTATGCTTATTTGCTATTTTTTTTTATTACCTCGGTAACATACGTAATTTGTTTCTGACGATATTGCCGCAGCTATATTTTATTTTTACTTACTTAACGCTTCGTGTTCACTGCAGGGGTCCTTACTATGCTATCCTAATATTATATATTTTAATTATGCTTATTACTTCACGCATTTTTTACGTTACGTTTCTCGCTCTCCTCTGTGACATTAAAGATGGCGGTGTGTGGATTGCACTCTACACGGCGTACATAGGTGTTACTATTTTTTAGTATATCTTTTCGTCTGCGTTTTTATTTGTTACATATCGCCGGGGTGGGTGGGGTGCGTTCCGGTGAGTTTTTATTTTATGTATGCTTATTTGCTATTTTTTTTTATTACCTCGATAACATACGTAATTTGTTTCTGACGATATTGCCGCAGCTATATTTTATTTTTACTTACTTAACGCTTCGTGTTCACTGCAGGGGTCCTAACTATGCTATCCTAATATTATATATTTTAATTATGCTTATTACTTAAAGCATTTTTTTAAAGACATTTTTATGCTTATACTATTGTGTGTGGGGTTATAATTGCGCAGTTTATGAGTGACGCTCCAGCGGACAACTTCTTGCTCTCTCTGCGCGGGATTTTTGAGGTTATGTTTCTTTAGTCATAGCTGGTATGGTGGTGTTTGTTTTAAGCATACTGGTGGTGGGGGTGTGGTAGACATAGCTGTTATGGTGCCTTTTTTGAGGTTATGTTGCTCCCAGGTATTTAGTCATAGCTATTATGGTGGTGTTTGTTTTAAGCATACTGGTGGTGGTGGGGGTGGGGTAGACATAGCTAGTATGGCGCTTTTTTGGGGTTATGTTTCTCTCAGGTATTTCGTCATAGCTTTTATGGTGGTGTTTGTTTTAAACATACGCTAGGTGGTGGGGTTGCGGTATTTGCTTTTCGATATTTAAACATGGCGGGTTATTTTCCAAATTTAAATATGACTATTGGAAATTTAATTTTGGCGGTTTAGGCATAGCTCTTATGGCTGGGGTTTCTTTTAGGCATACTTGGGTGTGTGTGTGTTTTAAGCTTACATCATGGCGGCATAGGTATGGCGGGGGTTTTAAGCATACAACATGGCGCCTATATTATGCTTATAATATGACGTGGGGATTTTATTTTCCACATCTGTATATTCCTTGTGCTTGCTCCTTTCCTGTACGCAGCGATGGCTTGACCTTGCTCCTCTGTGGTAAACACTTTCACTGTCACCCAGCAGGTAAACACATTCCTGGTCGCCAGCGCACGCTTCCAGCACGGTGTTTTTAATGCTTAACACATTGGCCGAGAGCCAGTTACTACACAATGTTTGTAATAATTTTATTAATATTATTAATTTTAAATATGTTTATTACTTAACGCTAAGGTGCTAACTCATTGGCCTGTAAAAATATTATTAATAATTTAAATATGATTACGCAATATTATATATTTTAACTATTCTTATTTTACTCGACGTAATAGTAACTATGCTTATTACTTGGCGTGTTGCACACACACTGTTGTTTTTAAAGACATTATTATGCTTATAATATGATGTGGGGATTATAATTGCGCAGTTTACGAGTGACGCTCCAGCAGGCAACATCTCGCTCTCTCTGCGCGGGATTTTGAGGTTATGTTTGTTTTAGTCATAGCTGGTATTGCGGGGCTTTTAAACATGGTGGTTATTTTCGAAAGTTACCCGTTCAGGCATAGCTAGTATGATTGTATTTTTTTTAAATTTAAGCATAGTGATATTTTATTTCTTTTCGAAATTTAGATATGGCGATTAAGCATACTCGGAGTGGGGGGTTGTAGACGTTTATTTTCGAATGCAATATGGCGGGTTAAGCATATTTAGATATGACGGTTGTGGAGTGGTGGGGGGTTTATAGACATATTTTTTTAAGACATGGCGGTTAAGTATAATGGTGGGGGGTTTGCTTTAAGCATACATCATGGCGTCAATTGTTTTAAGCATACAACATGGCGGCGGTTGTGGAGTGGCGGGGCTTTTGACATTTAAACATGGCGGTTTAAGCATACAATATGGCAGGTATTTTAAGCATAGCGGTTTAGGCATAGCTAGTATGGCGGGGGTTTCTTTTAGACATACTTGGGGGTGGGGGTGGGTGTGGGTTTATATACATATTTATTTTTCGGAATTTAGACATGGCGGCGATTGTGGAGTGGTGGGGTCTATAGGCATAGCTAGTATGGTTGCATTTTTTAAGACATGGCGGTTTGGCATAATGGCGGTTAGGCATACTTGGGGTTATAGACGTATGTTTTTTTTTTTTGAATTTTAAAGACATAGCTTCTTTTAGGCATAGCTTCTTTAAATCATATGTTCGTTATTTTATTCCCCATACTTCATCAGGTTCCCTGGTCTAGTGGTCAAGGCGCACGCCTCGTAACCACGACGTTGGTGCGTCCCCGGGATCGAATCCACCCAGTGCCCAGGTTTTTTTGTATACAATTCCCGCCTTCGGAGCGACGGTGGCGCGCTCCGGTAACTAAAGGCTGAACTAAGATGGCGGCCTACCGGCGCGCCCTGGTAACCAATGTCAACAACAATGGCGGCGCCCAGTGGCGGCGATGGTGGCGCGCCCTGGTAGCCAATGTCAACAACAATGGCGGCCCCCACGTGACAAGATGGCGGCGCCCATGGGGGTACTGGCGCTGTGTTTACATTTCTATGTTTACATTGGTCCAGTACCCCTTCGTCACTCCTACTAGTCTGTCACAAAGAAATGTCGCTGCACTGAAAGTGAGTATGTGTGTTGAGAGCTTTGTGCTGTGCCTGTCGCCCGCTCGTAGCTCCGGCTGTGACGTGACTGCAGTCGGGCCCGGCGCGGCTTGATGGCTCTCGCGTCGCTCGCCCGCGTATCAGCAGGCGAGATATCGACAGCCGGTCACTTCCGCCCTCCACCACTCCACTTCTCCCGCCGGCAGGAATGTCGGCGATAAGCCTCCCCTCCCTCCCCCTCCCCGGCTAGACCGCCACACCTCGTGCCCGGGCCTGGCCTTCAGCACGGAGCAGGCGACACCCCTGCTGCCACGGCTTCTCAACACCGGGCATTCTTATATATACATTCGTTAGTAAGAAAATATATATATATATTTACATTTTTAAAATTATTATTTTGATTTTTCTAAGACCATAAAATAAACTACCCTGACAGTAGAACTATAGTTTTAGTAATTCTAAAAAAAAAAAATTCAATCTTAAATATTAATTATCATTTCACAGGGGAAGATAGCAGCAATCAGTCACTATTTCTAACCAGGTATTCCATTAAACTATGTTCTTTGCTGAAAGAGTGACCACATTTTAAATATTAAATGACAAAAACAAATTGTTTGGCAAAAACGGTCGAAACCAAGACGGCGTATTTCAGTTACATCTCCTTAAAAGTAAATTTTAAATATCAGAAGATGATCTTCGTGAAATGCAACAAGGATAATTTATTAGTTAAAGTGAAGGAACGCCACGTGGGCTGCAAGGCATCAGGTCCGGAAGTACTCGGGCCGTCTTAACGGAAATAATGTAACACGCGCCCAGGCCCAACAAACATTCACGTTGAACAAAGAAACAGTCCCTACAAGAGCACACGCGAATAATTAAACCGGTGGGTGGGCTCAGGCCGACTGAGAGGCCAGCCACGGAGCGAGCAGAGAAAGTGACGCTATTGCTGCAGTGGGACTGAGGCACAGAGGTGGCAGCGCTCCACGGAGCAAGCAGCCAGCCGGCAGTGCGCCAGACGGGACCGGCTCCGCCCGCTGGCTGAGGTTAAGGTTAACTCTACTACAGGTTGGGAAGATCAGTGTTGTTTGTCTGGCACACTACATGGTTTCGCCGCTAGATAGCAGTGGTGTTCAACCAGTCACATATTAGTTTGTTTTAATTCCATAAAGGCGGATGTTTGCGAAATTAAAATTAAAATTAAAATATTAAATGTCTGTTAAACCTTCCAATACTTTTGGTTTTTGAATAACAAAGTGTTAATCTTTCTCACTTAGTGGTCTTAAATTTCATTTTTAAGTACTACCAGTGTTGTGTTACGTCCATGTGCTAAAATTAGTGTAGTTATAAGAAAAATATAGGAGAATTATACAATAGAATTATCCCAAAAGTGAACAAGGTAAAATAAAATTATTTGTGCGAAATTAACTTTGATATTCATGATTGTAATAAATTTTACACACTTCCTGGTTATAGGGACGATAAACATTGAGCACTGCATTAAGGGTAGGTTTACAATTTACTGCAAATAAAAATCACTTAACGATGCAGCTTTCACTCCATTAATATCGCAGTATGTTCCTCGGTTCTTCCTTGCTTTGTGCTCGGTTGCTGCGCCAGCGCACCTAGCGGGGTAATTTTTCCCTGTGCCAAACTCGCCCATAAGAAAACCAGTCTTCTTCCTCACCAGTAGTAGAATTAAATTTTAGTTAGGTCAAGCCATGTTTCGGGCGTAGTCGTGCGAATTAAATAAAGCGGCCACATTTTAATACATTGTTTTTTGTGATGAAAGAATTTCTAACATTACATACCCGTTAGTCTCGAGTCGATTGCAGCTTGGGCGACAGTCGACCTGTGGTGGCGGCGGCTGTTCGTCCCGTTACACTGCGTTGCACTTCGTAGCGCGCGCGCTGCACTGCACTCGTTCGCGCCGTTTGCGCCACTCACACGCCCCTGTGAGGCGGCGAAGTGGCATAACGGCCTGTGCGAGCAGAGATAGTACTAACGGGTGTCGTCAGTATCTTGGGAAGTTGCCATCTTTTGTAAATTTTTTCTAATATTTTCCTACGTGCTCCGTTCAAGTTTGGTGTTATTGGATTGGTATTTGTATTTTAATCGTCAAAAAAATTAAATAAAACTTATTTAATCGGCATTTTCAATTTTTATTGCTATCGACAGTGCTTCTATCTTTGGGGGACTGGCGCTAACCACAGTACTAATGACTGAGGGCAATGTTATCGTGTTAACTGTTTAATGCATTTTGAAAAGACTTTGTCAAAAATCAGGTCCAAAGTCGGTGTTCAGTTATTTTTAGAATTCTTTTCCGTTTTTATCGGAGCCATTTCATAATAATTCGTCTGCTAATCGATTGTCGCTACGTTTACGCGCTGACAGTGAACTCTAGCGGCGGACAAAGAAAATGCGTATGATTCCGACCAAAAAATGTACTTTAAAACATTGTTTTCTTAATTTATAACGCTAAGAATTTGTCAAATTGAATTTTACGTTAAATTTCGTGTTTGAGGCCCGAGATACGTGTTATTTGTAACACACATGAGAAACCACATGAATGTCTATTTTTGCTTTAATTATTGTCATGGTCATATAGATAGGTCTGGAAACTTCGTATCCTTTGCCTTGGGGTTTCTCGTCCGCTTAGTGAAGCTCGCGGCGGTCTGTGAACTAACGGCGCTAGTAGTAGGCGGGCCAACGTTTAACATTGTGTTAAATGAGAGTTTCGTGTTTAATATCATTTCTAATTTTGACTAAATTTTTGAAATTTATTTCTAGATAAGTATTGTTTCATTTGTTTGAGTGCTTGGTAATTAACTAATCCTTATCAATGCCTTAACATTTCTTCGCATTTGTCAATCAAGCTCAAGTAAATTTATCTGGTTGTATTGAAGGTTACGTCTCAAAATAGTCATATTTATGCCAAAAATTAAATTTTAAATCTCATACGTAGTAATCAATGGGAATATTTTTGGGTTTCATTATTGTTATTAATAAATACATGTTACGATTCTTATACAACTCATTTGTAAATTACACCACGTGTGTTAGCTTTCCTTACAAGCATTACATGGGAGAACATTTTGCAGTAACATAGTCAAAATTTAAATTTTTTTTAATTTAAGAAAGTATTTATATTATAACATAATCAAGTTATAACTCAAAATGAATTTTAATTTAATAATCACATCCTAGGCACAAATTGCAAATTAAAAATGACATAATATAAAAGTAGCATTCATGTAAAGAAGATAATACATTCAATTAATTATAATGTCTAAAAATTGTATTATATGTAAAAGATAATCTTGAATATAAATGCTATAATCAAGAGGAGTATATGTTATTCTTTCGGTTATGGCACAACAAAACGAACTTTCATTATAAAGAATTATTGTATCTATCAAATCACTTTTGAAAGAATTACACTTGCTTGAAGATTAAAATGTATAGCAAGTGAATATTCTTGATTTAAATATGTAATTAAAATTTAAAACATTCTTTCTTATATGCGACCCAGTTTGTTTGGGATCTGCATTCTCAACACTCCAACTTTCAACTGACAACTGTGGCAAAGTTTCAAGCTATTGATATGCATTTAACCCGTACAAAGTTTACAAATAAATTTAAATCCTAACCTGTGAGCAAAGTTTAAAACGAAACAGAGTTTTAAAAAATATGCCCACTTTTATACGAAACTCCCATCTAACACAGTGTTAATAATGGGTTCCACTGTTTCTAGAGCGGTTAGTTTGCCGGCTGCCACGAGCTTCACTAAGCAGACGGAGAATTAAAGGTAGTTTCCAGACCTGCCTATATGACCGTGGTGGTGATATTGACATTTTATTTGGAGAAATTAATATTACCATCTTGTTAAACAGAAATAGGTATAGTTAGGTATAAAAAGGGTAATTTTTTTCGTATTTCTCCAAAATGAATACTTTTCTTACATTTATCACGTTCGGCATTATTTTAAAGAATTCTGCGTAAATTTCGTGTCCATGTTTCGTATTATAAGTTCGTTTGTAACATGAGAATATGCGAATTTGCTCGTTATTGAGATTATATGTTTACACAGCACTGGCGAGTACTAAAAGACTCGCTAACTTCTTTTTTACTCCTTAACCAAAACCAAACCAATCCGCTTTTAGTCTTCAATGGCAACGGTATGTGTCCAGTTGTCACGACACGAGTGGCCACGGCGCTAAAGACACGTCGAGCTCATGGTTGCAGAGACGTCAACTGGGATGTCTCGAGGCTGCCGTGTTGCATTTACACCGGTTAGTAGAAGCATGTATTTTTCGCGATAAGAACTTAGCTTGCACTAGACTGCAATAAGGCATGCCCGCGCCAGAGGTTTCTCCCTTGTGATTGGCGGCCGTCTGCAAGAGAAGGCATAGCCCTGTTTGACCAGGCCATTCAGGCCGCGTTTGCTTCCTCGCTGGATGCCTGTGATTCGTGTGCCTAAGTGAAACACAATCACCAAACACAGACAAAGCAACAATGTAACAAAGCAACAGCTAGTTTAGAAACCTTTTCGCGAAAAATGGTGCATGCTCCTACTGACTAGTTCTACCTTGGCCACCACCGGTATGGTTGTGTTTACTGTCTGTAGTCGAGAGCGTGGCTTCGAACTTGATTTAATAAATAATATTAGATTAATACTATAGTAGTGCATACATAATGTTTGTAATATTTAGAATATTTGTGAATTATAAGAGAGTTTCTGGTTGTTGGCATAAAGCTTTTGGCAAAAAAAAAAAAGATGTTGGTTAACGAGATAAGAGCTCTTTAGTCGCAAGATGGCTTTATTTTTAAACGTATATCAATCAAAACATGCAATGAAGATCAAAACAACATAGTTACAACCATGAAAAGTTTTCGACCACTGTACTCTTGGCGTAATCTACTTGTACAGTCATGAGAGAAAAAGTGCTACGTTATCTCATTGAGAACAGGTAATATTGTGGGATTATGTTGCAAGACTTCTGAGTGAAATAAAGGACTTCTTGAAGAAAAGTCTGTTTGGATTTGTAAATGAGGTCAAAATTAAGAGAAATTTTTTTTATCGCAGTTATGTAAAGGTCTTCATGAACCAGAACGTAATTGTTGATATGCATGTTATCCATGACTCTCCTAAGTCAAGGAAACTTATGAAGATTTTTGCTGAAAACGTATATGCATGTGTTAGATTGAGCGATGGTCGGAAGTTGACTCAGTGCATATCTCAATCACTTTACAGTGAGTATGGAACATTTACTTAGTGAACAATAAGAAAAGTGAAGAAATGTTTGAATAGAAGATTGAAAAATCTTTTATGTTACTTACCATCTAACGATGACTGTGAATAAGGTTATGAGATCTAGCGAGAATATAGATAAATCTATCTGAACCTGTAGGATTAGACTGTAGAAAGACAGCCATTTTGTTTCTACCAGACGTAAAAATAGTCAACATTCAAACATCGTGTGATTATATTTCTTTTTTCAGTGCATAGGAAACAATTTTTGCTAAATTAAAATGCAAGCTTGTTGTGAATACTAGTCATATGTAAAACTGTTTACATCAAGCTATTCAGTTAAAAACGGTATATAAAAATTAACTGAACAAATGTAATGGTTACTTTCATTGTATCTACAAACATTAAAAAGGGTATTTCTCAGTACGCAGAATTTATTATAATTATACTTTTCAACTGCACTGTTAAAATTTTTCACCTTCAATTTACGAAGAACGCTGGTTACAAATTATCCAGGGAGCTTCGTAAATTTACGCTATATTCGTACATTTACGGACACTGAGTTCACTTACTTTTAACATGAATCAAAATAATATTCTTGGTATATTAACTAAATATTTAAAAAATGGTTAAGTTTACTGATTGAATACTGGTATTTTTGTGTCGATGTGTGTGTTTACCTTTGTTTAGAACAAAACATACAACTTGAAAGTCTAAATACGGCTAAGTTTCTGCGAAGATTAAGTTATTTGGAATTACTAAGAACTCTTTGTTTATTTGAGTAAAATTCTTTGTTGAAAAGTCCGTAAATTGAATGCAATTTCTAAAATTTGACTAGGTTTTGTTTTTATAACAGGTTTTATTTTTCATTTATATGGTCCAAGAATTTGTGGTTGTAAGAGCAAACGTTTCCAAATATGACTCCACCAGCTTCCTTTGAAAATACATGTTATTACTGTCAACATCAACAAAATGAGAATATTTACGCTAATATGGATTTATGAAGATGTCGACGAAGAGCACAGATAAGAGATGATGGAAGTTCACTAACGACTACGTCACACACGTGTGTATTTTGTTGGCGGGTGTCGCTCATGCGGGGCTGCCACACTCCCATCTCCGTGGATTGCTTCCGGACTGACAAATGCAAAGGGCTACAGTCGAGGACATGTCACGTGACTGCAGGAGATGAAAGTGAGTTGAGCGAGCGGAGAAGGGGAGTGGCGCGGTGAGGAGATAGAGTAAAGTGTGAAGGCTTTCGAGAGCTGGGTCGGCAGACAAGAGAAGATCAATTGGTTGCTAGGAGACTGAAACACGCCGCAGGACATGGCTCACGCCATCGAGCAACAACGTCTCAAGTGCAGTCACGAGTCCTGCGAGATGCACTATTATTGCTAGTGGCAAGTCATCATGTCGGAGAAGCAAAAGGCAGTGGCGTTAAGAGATTCCTGCTGTCACAGATTTTTTTTCTTTAATATTTATATTCTGGATTCTGTATCACCAAAACATGACATAAAACTATGGATCTCTATGATTTTAGGCTGCCGTTTTCGTAAACCCTTAAAGGCACATCTGAACGCCCGAGTACAATTTGGTTATGAATACTGTTCAAAAATTGTTTACTTCTGTATACTAGCATTTTTACTAGTGTTATCAGTCGAGTTTCTATTTACATGTTAAAATCGCTCAAGCACATGTTCTCAAATCGATTTAGGTATTATGTTTAATGTAGAGAATGTGCAAAGTAGCACCGAAGACAAAAAGATTTAAAATCCAATTTAGTTTTTGTACCATGGTATAACTATGTACCTACGTATATAAAAAAACATGTGAATGAATCTTTTAGTTCTGACCTCACTAACGAGCACATTCTTGTATTTTCATGTTGCAAATAAACTTATAATACGAAACTCGGACACGGAATTCAACGTACAATTTTCTTCAATACCGAGCGTGATAAATATGCAAAAACTGTGTTTTCGACTACATTTATTGACACGAAACACACTTGGTTTCCACACCCGCCGCTATAATTCACTCCCGGAGCTGCTACGTCAACTATCGAATCATTCGATTTGCAGAGCTCAAATAAAAGCGAAAAAGACTAGAAATAAACCAAACAACAGTTTTAGACCTGATTTTCGACAAGGAATTCTATTAAAATACTGTGAACTTTGGTTTGCGCTATCCTTCACAGAGAGCAGCACCGTGGTTACACATTTCGGTTCCTTGCGACTTGACGAAATTACTTCTACCAAATGCCATAAACCGAGGTCAAAATGGTTGGTTTGACAGAAGGCCTTCTTCCTTGCTTTGCGCGCAGCCACAGGGCAGGGGTTTGGACGCATTAGGTACTCCCAAGCTTCCTCGTACGGGTGCATTGCAATGAATATGTTTTTAAGCCAGAATTATATATTCAAGTATAAACGACTTATTTTTTAATTTATCTTTACCAGATATATATATATATATCAAAATACAATCATTTAAGAAACTCATAGGTTGCTTTATTACAGCCAAAATTTAAAAAAAATTTTTTATTGAAACAAATAAACAACTTTTAAACGCTGGAATAATAAAAAAATATATAATATTTATTCAATTATACACTGTGTTGTTAGTTTGTGTGGTCGCTTTTGTGTATGTGAAATATGGTATGGATTACAGTATATGGTGTGGTGTCGTGTCACGTTCCTTACATTTTGTTTTGTTTTGTCTCACTGCTTTTGTAAGACTCTGTATGAATTCCCAAATATATGACACAACTCTATTGGTTTTACTTAACTATATTTTACCAGCACGAAATACATATACTGGACCATATCAAATAAACACAATGGGACAATTTTTAACATGAATATATTTATAAGTCGTAAGAATAATTGTTTATATATTTTTATTTTGATAACAATACTTTCCGAGTTATATAAATCAAGAAAATAATGATTAACTAGCTGATAAATGAAGCTGGTGCGCAAAACTATGAGTTAAGTAAATGGTTTGCTAATATTGTTCATAAACTAATTTATTTAACATCAGGCCCTAATTATAGGTCTTTAAATTTCGGGGTTAAAACAAAAATAAATAAATAAAGTTAATGCTCAGTCGGTTAAATAGCAGAGGTTTTTTAATCCTTCTATATGACCACTGGTTTCTGGCATCTATATATTGCACATACATTTTTAGTAAAAGTTTACTTTAAGTTTAAGCATAAAATATTCATCCCAAGAATGATTACTTAAAACAATCCTATCAAAATCAATACTTAAATTGAAATCTGTCAGTGCAGCCAAAAATAATGGTATAGCTTCAGTTGGTGAAATGTTCCACTCAACCAGAATAAGCAAAACTGCCATGGCCAAAGTAATAATTTAGACACATAAACTTAATATCAGTAACACTTTGCAGTGGACACACCACCACAGTTCAGTTACGCGCGCCAGCCGCCCCCCTTCTCACGGAATACCTCCCATTTCCCCTGGTACTACCGCTGCCCTTGTGATATTTCCTTTCTCCACCAAGCGCATGGTCATTACGTGTGTACATTGCGTGGTCATTGCGTGTACATTGCGTGTCCAGTGCGTTCATTGCCTGTCCAGTGCGTGTATTGTGTGCCCATTTGTTTTGTCAAATTTGCTTCCATATGTGCTTCCTTTTTAAATGTTGTTTTGACTAGTGCATTATTGTAAATGAACGGTATTTTAACTAGCATATTATTCGACTGTTTGCGTTGGCTGCGGCGGTGTAAGGATCACCTAGTTTGCTACATCTGGTGCATAAATCGCGTTATTACCTGCTCTTGTGAACTCGATGGTATCTTTACCTTCTTTAACGTCGAACTCGATGGAAGTTGTACCATTTACTACGGGAACCCTGACGTCAACGTTGACGATGATGGCACACATCCCATTAGCAACGTCAACGTCAACACTAGAGGAAACTTCAACAGTCATGGTATCAACAGCAGAAGAGAGCTTAATGACAGTAGTAGTAGTAGTATGTTTTAGGGGCGCCAGGGACAGGGTTCAGGGTGAGGTGCGAGGTGCCGGGTCATTGACCGATAGCTCTGACGTCACGGCGGCCATCTTGGACTCAAAAATTCCTCAAAATTCCTCTAAAATGACTCAAAATGACTCAAAATTTTCCGTTTTGAGGAAAAATTTCCCGTTTTCAAGGGAAAAATTCCCGTTTCGAGGGAAAATTAGGATTTCGAAAACCTGAAAAGTCGTTTTGCCTTAGAAACCACGAAAATTCCTAAAAGAGGCTTAAGAATCCATGTCAACAGCCTCCGAAAGCCTCTGACATCATCTAGGATTATGACGTCACCATTGCATTTACGTTACGCCCGCCATCTTGAAAATCTGTAATTTTTATGTTAAAAAATCGGGAAAATGTTTAAAAATCATTAAAAAAATTATTTTATCGAATAAATAATAAAAATCTTAAAAACCACTGTTGGACTTATCGTTACGGTCGCCATCTTGGATTTTATTAATGTTGCATATTTCGTTACACCTGCCATCTTGGTTGAGTACCATGTCATTCTTACACTTTACGTTACGGCGACCATATTGGATCCTATTAATGTTGCAATTACCGTTATGGTCGCCATTTTGAAATTTAGACGCCATCATGGAAATCCGTATTTTTTATCTTAAAAAATCGGGAAAAATTCTAAAATTCATCAAAAAATTAACTTAATAGAATTCTGATTGATTATATCGATTCCCGTCCTTGGTTCGAAACCGGTCAGGGCAAAAATTAAAAAAAAACATTAGATCCTTCCTCCGTGAAAGCTACCTAGACTGACCTACCACCACCAATAGCAAGGTATTAACCATCAGCTGGTATGACATCATGTACGCCATCTTGTCTTCGTCCGCTGGAGGCTGCCATCTTGTTTTCGTCTGCTAGAGTGTGCTGGCGACATGTTGGTATAATGTTCTGTTCACCATAACTTTAACCGTGTCTATTTACATTGAACTTTGTCATTGACCTTGAACTTTGACCTGGACCTTGAACTTTGACCTTGACCTTGAACTTTGACCTTGACCTTGAACTTTGACCTGGAACTTGAACTTTGAATTTGACTTTGAATTTTAACCTTGACCTTGAACTTTGATCTTGACCTTGATCTTTGACTTTGATCTTGAACTTTGACCTTGACCTTGAAATTTTACCTTACCTTGATCTTTGACTTTGATCTTGAACTTTGACCTTGACCTTGAAATTTTACCTTACCTTGATCTTTGACTTTGATCTTGACGTCCATCATGGATCCGTCATTGTATGTTCAGTACATGCTACCAGGAGCTACCACATGCTAGTGGTCATTGCCACCATCATGTTATCGTCTGCTGGAGGACACCATCTACTGTGTACTAGTCTTACCATCGTGCTAGTTTTATTATAACCTGCTACAGTGCAGTAATCATTTATTATTACTGAGGTGCCAGCCATCTTGAAATTTGGCCGCCATCTTGAAATCATGTAATTATTTAGCTAGAAATGCGGGGAAAATTCCAAAAGTCTCCGAAAAAATCAATTATTAATTTTCAAATTTAATCGATGGATTCCCGTCCACGGTTAGATTCCTGACCAGTGACAGTTGTAACTAATTATTAAATAAAATTTATATTCTGTTTTCCATTACCTTTCGCGGAGTTTATTAATCATTCGCTCTACGAAAAATAACTCAAGTCAATATACCTGACCAAATAATTAACACAGTGCCGATTAGCCTATTATGAAAGTCTAATTTTTCAATAATCTGAATAACCTATAAGCTGTTCATGTACAAAGCCACACATATAGATCAATTGTCTTCAGTCCATGAGACCGAGTCATGACATTATCAGACGTATAGGCTAGTCATTTCAGGACCTCATGACCTTCGTCGTTAGCTAATTATATTATATTAATCCATCGCGACATTTTTTATACATACTAAAGGACCAAGTGACATTGCAAAATATTTTAGTAACACCAAGAGGTTTTAAATTAGTAAATATTCAATCACTACATTTTGTACTACGCACAATCAACAAAATGGAAGCACCACAATCGAAAAGGCGGCACATTTGGAAGCACCGACAACGAAAAGGCAGCACCATCAACGAAAAGGAATCACATTTGTCATTGACCCCAATATTCATTGACTCCAATATTCATTGGCTTCATTAATTCGCTCGCTCCAATATTTATCGGCTCCAATATTCATCGGCTCCAATATTCATGGACTCCAATATCAATTGGTTCCAAAGGCTACAAAAGGCACCAAATTCTCCAAATGGCTCCAATGCTCCAAAAGGCTCCATATGCTTCAAATGGCTCAAATGCTACAAAAGGCTCCAAATGTTCCAAATGTCTCCAATGCTCCAAAATGCTCCAAATGCTCCAAAAGGCTCCAAATGCTCCAAAGGCTTAAATGCTCCAAAAGGCTACAAAAGGCTCCATCACTCTTTTAGGTCCAACATGCTTTTGGCTCCTGTAATCATTGGCACCAATATTCATTGGCTCCAATATACATTGGTTCCAATATTCATTGGCTACAATAATCATTGGCTCCAATATTCATTGGCTCCAATATTCATTGATTCCAATATTCATTGACTCCAATATTCATTGGCTCCATCAGTCATTGACACCAACAGTCTTTTGGTTCCAAAAGTCTTTTGGCTCCAAATATATTTGGCTAGAATTCTTCGAGTCTAAGAGACTATGAGACCACATGGCTAAGAGTCTAAAATGATCTAGCTGGTTACGAGTTATACATGGCTTGCGAGGCTACAGAGCTACGAAGCTTCTAGTACACGAGTTTACGTGACTGCGAGGATACAGGACTACAAGTCTGCATGAGTACTTGACTACGAAGTTACTCGTCTACAAGGCTCCAGTTGCCACATCTGTCTTCGACGGAATTTTATCTTTTGTTCCAACTGCTCCATCAACATCATGTTATAAGATTACAAGGTTGCTTGCTTACGTAACTTCAAGTCTACGAGGCTCCAATGCATCATGACTACGAAGCTTCCAGAACGCATGGTTACGAGACTGCTAGGCTACAATTCAACGAGGTCCTAAGACATCTTGTCTACGCGACTACGATCCATGAGGTTACGAGACTACGTGACTACGAATCTTCAAGTTTACGAGACTGCGATGCTACAGAGCTACGAAGTCTCTAGAAAACGTGTTAACGTGATTGCGAGGATAGAGGTCTACAAGTCTGCACGAGTACTTGACTACGAAGCTACTCGTCTACAAGGCTCCAGTGCCACATCTGTCTTTGCTGGAATTTTCTCTTTTGTTCCAACTGCTCCATCAGCATCATGTTATAAGATTACAAGGTTGCTTGCTTACGTAGCTTCAAGTCTACGAGGCTCCAATGCATCATGACTACGAAGCTTCCAGAACGCATGGTTACGAGACTGCGAGGCTACAATTCAATGAGGTCCCAATACATCTTGTCTACGCAACTACGAGCCACGAGGTTACGAGACTACGTGACTACGAATCTTCAAGTTTACGAGACTGCGAGGCTACAGAGCTACGAAGTCTCTAGAAAACGAGGTTATGTGACTGCGATGATAGAGGTCTACAAGTATGTATGAGTACTTGACTACGAAGCTTCTCGTCTACAAGGCTCAAATTGACGCATCTGTCTTCGTCGGAATTTTCTCTATTGCTCCAACTTCACCACCAGCATTATGTTATAAGATTACATGGCTACTTATTACGTAGCTTCTGGTCTACGAGGCTACTTGGATACATAGCTACAATTCTACGAGGTCCCAAGACTTCATGACTACGCGACTTCGAGCCATGAGGTTACGAGATTACGTGACTACGAATCTTCAAGTTTACGAGACTGCGAGGCTACAGAGCTACGAAGTCTCTAGAAAACGAGGTTATGTGACTGCGATGATAGAGGTCTACAAGTATGTATGAGTTCTTGACTACGAAGCTACTCGTCTACAAGGCTAATTGTCACTTCTGTCTTCGACGGAATTTTCTCTTTTGCTACATCTGCACCATCAGCATTATGTTATAAGATTACAAGGCTACTTGCTTACGTAGCTTCAAGTCTACGAGGCTCCAATGCATCATGACTACGAGACTACGAACCATGAGGTTACGAGACTATGCGATTGCTAGTCTTCAAGGTTACGTGATCGCGAGGCTATAGGACTACGAAGCTTCCAGAACGCATGCTTACGAGACTGCATGGCTAAAAGGCCGCATGGCTACGAAACTACATGACTCTAACTGACTACAATAGCACCATTCAGTGGTGAGAGTTAATTTATCTCATGCAAAATAACCTGTTTAAAGAAGTGTCGATTATTGTCATCAGATGACACCACATGTTGCTTACAGGTAAATATTATTTATTTCTTTTATGCAGGATGCGGGATGCTCACTAACATTCGCAATAGAACGATGGCTTCGCTAGACTCCAAGGAAAAGGATGTTTGTTCTTCCAGTCAGTGTTTCACAGATTTCTCAAAGCATATTATTAATTTGACGGAGTAATGTTATTTTTTTAAATTCCACATGGTAAAAATATTGAAAGTTTTGATTTAGTAGCAGAAATTATCGAATTAAATGTAACTTCAAATTATATGTCATGACTCATTAGACAAAAAAATATCCTTGCAGAGAGCGGTTTCTCAGAATAGTCAGAAACACTTGAAGAAACCACAGGAATGATAGCAAGAACACGGAAAAAAAAACATCAAAATATTGACAAGAATAATCAGGAGCTCACTGAGAAAACCGCCATAATATTGACCAGATTAATCAGAAGTACTCGGAGAAATCCGACACACGTTTTCTTTGATATCATAAAATAAAAAAAATAAGAGAAAATTCCGTCGAAGACAGATGTGACAATCAGACTTGTAGACGAGTAGCTTCGAAGTCAAGAACTCATGCATACTTGTATTCCTGTATCCACGCAGTCACGTAAACTTGTGTTCTAGAAGCTTCGTAGCTCTGTAGCCACGCAGTCTCGTAAACTTGAAGATTCGTAGTCACGTAATCTCGTAACCTCATGGCTCGAAGTCGCGTAGTCATGAAGTCTTGGGACCTCGTAGAATTGTAGCCTCGCAGTCTCGTAACCATGCGTTCTGGAAGCTTCGTAGTCATGATGCATTGGAGCCTCGTAGACTTGAAGCTACGTAAGCAAGCAACCTTGTAATCTTATAACATGATGTTGATGGAGCAGTTGGAACAAAAGAGAAAATCCGTCGAAGTCAGATGTGGCAACTGGAGCCTTGTAGACGAGTAACTTCGTAGTCAAGTACTCATGCAGACTTGTAGTCCTGTATCCTCGCAGTTGTGCCGTGTATTAGGGATTTAGGCACGTTTTATTTAAAATTTTGTAACCCTAAATATTTTTGGAAATATTTTTTTTTTCTCTCATTTTATTTTCTTTACGGCCAGGCCCTCAGCCTCTGTTCTCAGAGGCGAGCTGATTTTCTTTCCCAGCCTCATGCTAGGCTAGCATTCTGGCTAATATTTCTCCCGCCTCCAGGCACGTCGAGGGCCGGTAACTTTATTTCTTCGCGTGACCACTTTTGCCTAGAGCAGCTTGTGAAGCAGTGCTGAGCCCTGCTAACTCTGTCACGAATCGGTATAAGGTTCACTAGCAGCAAGACACGACAGGAGGATCCCGTGGGCCTTGCGTCCCACAGACCATGCGTTTTTTGAAGCCATCCCCCTACTGCTCACCCACCCTTTCTTCTCAGAAGTGAAGCTAGGAGCGACGACCGCTCGGGTACGTTAACCGAAGTCAAGGCCATCTCAGGCTTGACAGCCGCAGTTACGATTCTGGACTTTAACGACATCTAGCGACGGCTGTGGTCACTAACGCCACTTGTGGGCGTCGGCAGCACCGACACTACCGCGCTCGCGCAATGGTAACGACAACCTCTCTCCCCCTTATGTCTCAGGCTGCTAGGTGGCACCACTGGTTACTCCATTACCCCCTAGCTTGACACTCTCGTCGGTCACTAGTCGATTTATTAGTACTTCTTCTCGCCACCAAAAGATAGCACCTCAGTCGCGCAGTCACTCCAGTAAGATCTAATTTTTTTTATGCCGGACACCTTCGGGTGGACTCGGTAATTTTCGGCTCAGAGCCTACCCCCCCTCCCATTCTCTAGAGACCCCGCGCTTATGATATTCTGGTGATATCCCACTCTGAACTTACTTCGGTGCGCGCCTCCTGACTGACTGGTACCGTTTGTAACTGCGATCTTCGGCGAATCATCGACATCGCATCGTATATTATGTAGTCTTCTCAGACTAGAGGGATGAAGTCCCTATCTAAAATTAATATTAACCAGTCAGTAGTTTAGTTGAAAGTAGAGAACCTTGTTTTTTTTAAATTATATACATATACATATTTTTTAACTCATGATGACCTCCGTGTCTACCGCGCATCGTGGTTCGGGTTTTCGGAGACGAGACGCCCTCTCCTGAGCGCCAGGACCAACACCCTGTTTTGGTAAGTCTTGACGTCATCCCCCCCTTTAATTTTCCTTCTATTGGCCTTTTGCGCCATTTAAGTATACTGTCTGGAAACAGGTCTAATTCTTTGGAATTTGGACCTCTGTTTCAGACAGGGTTCCAAGTTTGGGGCAGCCAAAATCATCTGCCAGGACCCACTGGAGTCGGTTCCTGAGCAGAATCCACCATCTTTAGACCTACTACCTCGATCACCGTCTACCTACAGCCCCGGGTGATACCCGCATAATTCTATATTCTATTCACGAACTCAAAACAAAAATAGTGTAACCCAGTTAAGACAGCGGACAGTAAAAGCAAGTCGAGGAGAAGAAATTTATATTATGTTTTGCAAGGACTATATGTACAACCCTTAAAGTTACCAATGTTGATTTCATTAATGTTCTTAAGTATTGTTATTTTTGTTAAACATTCAGGGCCGGCCCGATAGTAAATAAGTTCAAAGAATATAATATAATAAGAGTAATTGTGAGGAATTTAAGTAAGATCACTTATCAATGAAAAATAGATGTTACTAAGGAAAATTTAATCTATAAAAAAAAGAAAGAACAATGTTTAATAAAAAAAGGAAGTCTATAGACGTAAGAGTTGTTTTTATTTATTTAATATATAATAACGATCCTTTTTCTCCCAAGTGTTCGTAGGGAGTCTCTAAATTTTCTTTGTTTACTCCTAGTGTCGCCTCTGTTGTTGACTTTTATAGCTATCAATTGAGGGCCCCAGTATTCAGAGTTTCCAAATCTTTTTATCTAATTACTTAATTATTCTTTAAGACACTTGGGGTATTACACAGTCACGTAAAATCGTGTACTAGATGCTTCGTAGCTCTGTAGCCTCGCAAGCCATGTATAACTCGTAACCAGCTAGATCATTTTAGACTCGTAGCCATGTGGTCTGATAGTCTCTTAGACTCGAAGAATTCTAGCCAAATATATTTGGAGCCAAAAGACTTTTGGAACCAAAAGACTGTTGGTGTCAATGACTGATGGAGCCAATGAATATTGGAGTCAATGAATATTGGAGTCAATGAATATTGGAGCCAATGAATATTGGAGCCAATGATTATTGTAGCCAATGAATATTGGAACCAATGTATATTGGAGCCAATGAATATTGGTGCCAATGATTATAGGAGCCAAAAGCATGTTGTACCTAAAAGAGTGATAGAGCCTTTTGGAGCTTTTTGGCGCATTTGGAGCCTTTTGGAGCATTTGGACCATTTTGAGCATGTGGAGCCTTTTGGAGCAATGGAGCCATTTGGAGCATTTGGAGCCTTTTGTAGCCTTTTGGAGCATTTAAGCCTTTTGGAGCATTTGGAGCCTTTTGGAGCATTTGGAGCATTTTGGAGCATTGAAGCCATTTGGAGCATTTGGAGCATTTTGTAGCATTGGAGCCTTTTGGAGCATTGGAGCCATTTGGAGCATTTGGTGCCTTTTGTAGCCTTTGGAGCCAATTGATATTGGAGTCCATGAATATTGGAGTCCATGAAAATTGGAGCCGATGAATATTGGAGCGAGCGAATTAATGAAGCCAATGAATATTGGAGTCAATGAATATTGGAGTCAATGACAAATGTGATGCCTTTTCGTTGATGGTGCTGCCTTTTCGTTGTCGGTGTTTCCAAATGTGCCGCCTTTTCGATTGTGGTGCTTCCATTTTGTTGATTGTGCGTAGTACAAAATGTAGTGATTGAATATTTACTAATTTAAAACCTTTTGGTGTTACTAAAATATTTTACAATGTCACTTGGTCCTTTAGTATGTATAAAAAATGTCGCGATGGATTAAAAGAATATAATTAGCTAACGACGAAGGTCATGCGGTCCTGAAATGACTAGCCTATACGTCTGATAATGTCATGACTCAATCTCATGGACTGAAGACAATTGATCTATATGTGTGGCTTTGTACATGAACGGCTTGTAGGTTATTCAGATTATTGAAAAATTAGACTTTCATAATAGGCTAATCGGCACTGTATTAATTATTTGGTCAGGTATATTGACTTGAGTTATCTTTCGTAGAGCGAATGATTAATAATCTCCGCGAAAGGTAATGGAAAACAGAATATAAATTTTATTTAATAATTAGTTACAACTGTCACTGGTCAGGAATCGAACCGTGGACAGGAATCCATCGATTTAATTTGAAAATTAATAATTGATTTTTTCGGAGACTTTTGTAATTTTCCCCGCATTTCTAGCTAAATAATTACATGATTTTAAGATGGCGGCCAAATTTCAAGATGGCGGGCACCTCAGTAATAATAAATGATTACTGCACTGTAGCAGGTTATAATAAAACTAGCACGATGGTAAGACTAGTACACAGTAGATGGTGTCCTCCAGCAGACGATAACATGATGGTGGCAATGACCACTAGCATGTGGTAGCTCCTGGTAGCATGTACTGAACATACAATGACGGATCCATGATGGACGTCAAGATCAAAGTCAAAGATCAAGGTAAGGTAAAATTTCAAGGTCAAGGTCAAATTTCAAGATCGAAGTCAAAGATCAAGGTCAAGGTCAAAGTTCTAGGCCTGGGTCGAATTTCAAGGTCAAGGTCAAATTTCAAGTTCAAGGTTCAAGGTCAAGGTTCAAGGTTAAGGTCAAAGTTCAAGGTCAAGGTCAAAGTTCAAGGTCAAGGTTAAAATTCAAGGTAAAGTTCAAAGTTCAAGTTTCAGGTCAAAGTTCAAGGTCAAGGTCAAAGTTCAAGGTCAAGGTCAAAGTTCAAGGTTCAGGTCAAAGTTCAAGGTCAATGACAAAGTTCAATGTAAATAGACAAGGTTAAAGTTATGGTGAACAGAACATTATACCAACATGTCGTCAGCACACTCTAGCAGACGAAAACAAGATGGCAGCCTCCAGCGGACGAAGACAAGATGGCGTACATGACGTCATACCAGCTGATGGTAAATACCTTGTTATTGGTGGTGGTAGGTCAGTCTAGGTAGCTTTCACGGAGGAAGGATCTGATGTTTTTTTTTATTTTTTGCCCCGACCGGTTTCGAACCAAGGAAGGGAATTGATATAATCAATCGGAATTCTATTAAGTTAATTTTTTTTGATGAATTTTGGAATTTTTCCAAAATTTTCTAACATAAAAAATACGGATTTCCATGATGGCGTCTAAATTTGACGTCAGAGCAATCGGTCATTGACCCGGCACCTCGCACCTCACCCTGAACCCTGTCCCCGGCGCCCCCAAAACATACTACTGACAGTGCTGGCTGCAAAGGAATGTACGACGTTTCAACCTCGATGGCGACTTCAATGATTGGTGATTCGATCGAGCATCGATGCCGTCACTGTGACAAGATTTTCTCAACAGCAATGCTCGACGACACGAGAAGAGAGAATGTGCTAAGAATCATCCTCGCAAAATGATTGGCTGTGAGAAATGTCATAAGCAGTTTGCAGGAAAAGATAATATTAAAACGCACATGAAGAAGTGCAGAGGTCGTGCACTACGACATAAAATAAAGGTTTCTCTGCAACAGCGATTAATCGATTCGCTTAAGAGTACACCGGGAATTGGTACAACTGCAGCAACATCATCATCTGGTTCGGGTCTGAAAGGTTTGTCTTCATCAACTAGGCATCCTTGCAGCTACTGTGATATGTTGTTCGCATTTTCCCATGATGCGCGAAGACATGAGCGGAGCAAATGTGCAAAGAATCCTACTCGTACGAAGTTTCGCTGCGATGAGTGCCATGTTTGGTTTACACGTATTGACAGTTTACGACGGCATGCAAAAAAATGTAAAGGCGAGGTGCATGTGCCTACTGTTGAAGTACCAGTAGACTTTTCGACTCCTTGGTTTAGGTTGGAGACTCGTAAGCGTACAAGCACAAAAACAGATGTTCAGAAACCGATTGCTTTGAAGCCTGGACATGAAACATAACCCAAGACTGTACTCGGTGCATTACAGGTGAATGAGTGAATGATAATGGGTTCTACTGGGCACAGTCTGAATTTCGTGGAACATTGAAAGACTGCTATTTTTGAAATACGTTTAGTGAGTCGAAAGATATTTGTACTTTTCTTGGCGATATCAGACAGAACATTATTAATCAGCTTACTGATGACGTAGCAACAAACGGTCCTTTGAAATATAACTCGTGGTTGGACTGTGTATAGGGTAAGTCGTACCCGTTCGAGGAAAAAAGTGAAGAAGTGTGCTTCCAAGAAATCGGCTGCTGTAATTTACAGTTCTGACGATGTGAAGCAGACTATTAAACACTGTGTCCAGAAACTCTGTCAAGAAGAGGAACACTATGTAAGTAAAGGATCTGGCTGATATCTGTCTAGTATAAACCGATTGGAGCTGAGAATTAGTCATTTCACGCCGATGCTGAACTAAATGATTATTAGATTGTTAACCTTCGCAAGTATTTCTGTAGTGGAATAGAAATTATGTAATAAAATTAGGTTTATAAAAGAACTTGCGGTGTTTATTTTCTAACCAGTAATAATTTTTTTTAAATTATTGATCAATTATCGGACCAAGACGATCGAATCAATAATTATATAAATGAGTGATTTTCTTTGATGAATTTTGGAATTTTTCCCGAATTCCTAGGTCATTAAATACAAATTTCAAAGATGGTGATCATAATGGCTTACTGGGAGTTGGTTGGCAAGGAAACTAAGCTGCTTTTATGACATTCCATCATATTTATTGAAATTATTATTTTTTAGATAAAATTATTTTTTTACTTACCCCGTGATCGAACCAAGGACAGGAACGGATCGAATCAATCAGTATATTAATGAAAGATTTTTAAAATGAATTTTGGAATTTTTCCCGAATTTATAGCTGAATAATTAATTACACATTTCCAAAATAATGCCTAAATTTCAAGATGGCAGACACCTCAGTAATAATAAATGAATATTGAATTCTAGCGGACAAAAATTAAATTAAAATAGTGGTAGTGCACTCTAGCAGACGAAAACAAGATGGTGGCGCACTCTAGCAGATGAAAACAAAATGGCGGACATGACGTCATATTAGCTGGTGAAATGTATACCTTGGCATTAGTGGTGGGAGGTCAGGCGGTCAGTGGTTTCCATGGAAGAAGGATGTTAATTTTTTATTTTGTTGCCCTCGCTAGGTTTGAACCAAAACCTTAGTGTGTTTTTAAATAATATTTTATTAAAATTTGATTAATTATTTTTTTATAAATTTAAAAATTATTTTTAAATTTCTATAAAAAATTACGGATTTTGAAGATTGCAGCCGTAACGAAAATTTCAACGGTTAGTCATGATTCAAAATAATGGAAAGTTCTTGGAAACAAAATAGCGGAATTCAAGATGGCCGAAAGTTCGAGAAAACAAAATTGCTACATTCAAAATGGCGGATCCAAAATGGCTACCGGGTCAAAGGTCAAGGTCATCCAAGATGGCCACCGTGACGTCAGAATCCAAGTTGGCGAACCCGTTACCACCACCACAGCCAGAAGCCAGGCACACGATGTTGGTATGTATGACGTTAATAAACTCCAACACCGTTTAAGGCCATATTACCTGCCACAAAGTCTAGTATATGCCCGGATACAATGTTCTAGGCGCGACTGTACTGTCCCTAATACGTTCTCTCATCCTCCTCCGCCCCTTCTTTCACAAACACACACCCTTCCCTGAGCCTACCTGAAATGATTCCCGGAACAGAGCTGAAAGCTGCAAAGCGAAGACAGAGAAAACAAGACCGTTATCACATATTTGCTAAAGAGTCGTTAGCCTTGCATTGACGATTTCACTGCAAATTTCAACAGAATGACCATATCGCGCAGGGCAGCCACCTTATATATCGGCCATCTAATTACCACTGAACGAAATTCAAATGATCAACATTAAAAATGTGGGTATTTCCTAATTCTGAATGAAATTTTTTAAAAGGTAAAATAGAACTTCTTTATGCCGAAGCGTATAATGGTCACAAGAAAGATAAATTTAGCAAAAATAAGATGTACATAGAGTTCTCCAGTCCAACAAGTATACTGTATTTTTGTTCACTCACGAACTCGTGGCAAATTTTCACAAAAACTTATTAAGATATGAAATAAATATTGTGCAGCATAACTCCATCATGGACCTAAATAAAAAATGGCAAAACAATTAATACAATCAAATGTCACCTTGGATACCGTGTTGCAGCAAATATGAACAAGCATAAAGAAATTAACATTTAAAAAATACTAAACATTCTTGTTTGCGGTAAACTGCTTAAGTTGTCCTACTTTTCAGAAAATATTAATTATTCTGAAAATGTATGTAAAAGCTGTTTTTGGAGAAGCATTGTCCGCGAGAAAAAGAGATGCAACGGAAAGAGGTCTAATTTTTAACGTCGTCCACGTATTACTTTAACATACCGCAATTTTATTGCCAGCCCAGATAACTGATTAAATGCGACGGTGATTTAGAAAAAAATATAAACATGAGCTTGCTTGTAAAAGTGTATATTTAAGCATTTAATCATGACAATTTTCAGATAGACATATTTAGAATAAAAATAGGATCCCATGATTTTTGTGGATGGTTAAACATATATTTATGTTACTGCAAGACAAAAATTACATAAAAACCCATTGTAAAATAGTGTTCATACGAGTAAAATTTTTATGACAAACAGTATAAAATATACGTTTCAGTACATATAAGAACCTTAAGTTTTTGAATATTTCAGGATGCGCAAGATTTTCAATTTGCGAGAGCACACAAACTCAAAGTAATGGGTACACAGTACATTATATATTTATTGAGAACTAGATGACAAAAACAATTTTTTGTAGACAATCAAACTTTTGTACACTTCAAACTTATTTTTGAGATTTTCATTTCGCGAAACCGCATAACAGTTCTTTTCTAGTATCATATTTATTTTGAATCATTGAAATATTAATTATATGCATTCTATTGAAGTGCGTTCGAATGTAAAATGTTTAGCGTACTATTACAAAAAAAAAATCCTTAGGAACTATATTCTAAAAACGGTTTTTAAAAGCACTTAATATTTTTCAGTGTGCGCATTAAAAATTTATAATCTTTGGAATACTTTCCAACTTAAATTGTATGTCATCGTAAGCAGTTTATTAATACGTGCCTAAACATCTAAGATTCCAACACTTATAAATACCTTTTTCTGCAAATTCAGCAAAAAGAAATTAGTTAATTGAAATGTTTACTACCTGCTCAAAACGTCCTAGTGTGCAAATGTTTGAGTGTTCGTAGACTACTCTATTTTTTTCATAAAATGTTCTATGTCTACGATTCTGTTTCCTGCTAATGTAGGGGCAAACGAAGGAACGTTTTCATCTAATATATCTGGAAAACTTTCCTCATCTGATACGGACAATTTCACTTTTGTCTTTATTTCTTTGGTATAACGACGCACGATATTTACTTCCCGAAGATGACGTATTGCCACTGCTTGATAACCGCTCAACTACATACATGTTTTGTATCTCTTCCACATTGTTTCTGCGGAAAAAAAGATTTTTTTTTTTTTTACATTAAATGCTCTATGTGTGACATGTAAGTTTATCTATACAATATACTTTAAAGATAACAGCACAGGTACATGAAATCATTTCGTCGTAAAACACCGAAGGGATAAAAAATAATGGTAAGCGGGTAATTATAGTGACTTTATGCCACACTTAATAAGATAGACAAATAAGGAAATAATGACTTTAAAAATGTGTTTGAAATTTTACTATTTAGTTTTAGGTTGTCTTATAAGTGTTACTTTTAAGAGAAAAAATATTAGGTTGTGAAAATCTGTGTGTAGTTTTTTGGAGACGGTTTTGAAAAAGCACTTGTTAATATGGCTTGATACTAAGAAAGTATTCACAGCACTAACTAGATGCTATAATATTTTTATACTTCTAAATAGTCTGTTATATGATTATTAATTTTATTCATGCTATGATTGAGTGAAAAAAATAATTTTAAAAATTACTAATTTACATTTACTGCTTAAAAGCTATTAAAAAGACGAACTATAAGTGCTTGTTTGTACCTCTCAGCTAGAAAAATAATTCCGAGATGATTGGTATGTACCTACAACTAACCCGATTTTGAGGTGACATCGTCAACAGAATAACAGCTACAGTAACATATGGTAGTACATCAATAATACAAATTGTTTCAACTACGTTTTCAAAATACTGTTACGATATGCTGCTTTTTAGATTGGATTGGACAATTAGCTACTTATGACACAGATTAGATGGTTGAAGACTAATATATACATCCACTGTACGCATTGGCGTAGCAAAAACAGTGTTAGAAAAGCTGGCTATACATTATTAAGTACGTGACTCATGTAAATAAAAAAAAACTGAATTAGGAGAGGGGAAGACAAATGTATGTGGGGTCAGACACCCACCTACCTAGGGAATTTCGTTGACAGGTCTCAGCAAAGTTTGTGGCCTCGAGATTCAACACGCACAGGTTTGCTATGAAGCGGACGTTTCCGCACATTGTTTGTAGTCCCTTTGGCTCCTCGGGGTCGGAAGCGGCTGCAGCTAAATACATTAAAATTTTATTTCAGTTAAAACACTTCAAAATATTTTAAAAGTCTCCGAATTTGTTTTGTCAGTACAAGTAGCGTCACACGCAATATACATAAAATAATAAAAGGAAAAATTGGAAATTCGTTAATCATATTTTAGAATCCGAGAAAAAGAAAGAAAATTTCCCGCGATATGTACTACTATATATAGCCATGTTGTTAGGAGAAGTTATATCAAGTTGTTTCAGCTGACGTTTACTTTATTTAGCTGCATTTTGATGGGAGGGGCTTACTTATTAATATGTCCACAATAAAACAATATCTGGCCGGTATTCGAACCCGCTACCTCTCGCATTATAAGTTGGCGTTCTACCGATTACACAATGATAGCCAGCTTCAAAACGATTATAAAATTGCATTTATTAAATATAAAACTCTACATACATAACTGCAATAAACAACAAAGTAAAACCTACTGAAAGTTTGTTAAAACCTTATGGCGAAATAAGCTCTCAGCTCTAAGTCTGAAGCAACACAGTGCAATACTCAAATTGCAATTTTATGCGTTTAAATTAACATTTTAAAATCCAATTCGCATTAACTTTAACATAGTATTTCAAATTCTTACTTCGACAAAACTCAAGGACATAAAATAGAAATGTATTACATCAAATATTAAACTGTACTGTTTCAAGTAATGAAATAGGTATTATTCTATTTCGATTAAACTCAGCTTATTAATATATCTTTGCTTACCCCTCTTCCTCATTATCAATATTGCTTACTTTTCTTTTTTTCCTCCACATCTCGTTAGCAGCAATCGCATGTTTGTTTCGTTTCCGTGGACGAGATGCCCGAGGTTTGCCCGGAATTTGTTTACCAATTAATACTTTGATATAAAAAAAACCTCGAAGATAAATTTTAATACATAAAATAAAAATTGCATTTATTTCCACAAACTTCATTTGACATTACTTCTTCCTAATAATGCTCACTCTGTCCCTTGAACCTTGACGAGTGTTTATTTTGTGTGACTAATCTTCAAGGTCAGATAGCAGCCTACTGCTGCCCAAGGGGGGGGGGGGGGGGGAGACAATTCTGCGCGGTATACCAACAGGGGGTGCCAGTAGGGTGCGTACAACACAGGCGCAATTACTGTACAGTACAAGAGAAGAGTGTTGTAGGCAACTGACATATGTATAAAAAAACAGTGTTGCAAAACTGGATATTTTTTGGGTGTTGCAAATTACTTATAAAATCAAAACTGATTTTATTTTACTGATTAAGTTTCAAACTAGCAATTCACAAAATCTGAAATATTTCCATTGAGAGATCAATTGTGGTTTTTATCGAAATAATAATGTATAATTGAAGCGACTCTAATGATTACAGCAAACATTCGGTAATTGATTTATCGCTTTTATAATAAGCTATTTTGTTGGGCAATTTGTACAGATCACATCAAATAGAATTTTTTAGGGAAAAAATTGATATTTAATCAAAAAATTAGTACCTACACAAAAGCCCTAAATCATCAACTTTGAAGTGAAATATTTTGAAAATTATGCTTCAGACATACAAACAGCAATTATGTCTCATTTCTCTATGTCCACCACACTGTCATATAGCGCTATCCATTTTGCTTTAACTCGCGGACAATATAATTATCACCCAGTTTTTGGCCCGGACAACGCGGGTTACTGCAGCTAGTTGTGTGTATTTCTTTACAAAAATGTTTGGAATTAATCACATTAGTTCCTTTAAATGGTAAGTAATCAGCAATACCTTGAACGTGCACGAGCGAAGCCGCGGGTTATTGGCTAGTTAAAGTTATAAATTCTCAGATCGCACAAATTGTTTGATTGTCTTAGAATTTTTATAGTACACTAGCTGCAGTACCCGGCGTTGCCCGGGCTGAACACAGGATGAGGGGGACCTTTTTCGAAATCAGATTTAGTTAGTCATTGTCTTCTTAATTTGAATGTCAAGTGTGCAAAATAATTTATATCACTTTCAGATCCCGACAGACGTTGTTCTACCAGTGTATAGTTATTTACCAGTATATATCTAAAAATTGGTTGTCTATATGTAATCTAGACTATATAAAGCACTATAGAATAAAGCTGAAAAATAAGAGATTACTAATATTGAAAAGATTCCATTATCTAGCTAATGCTCGGCATGCATTACAATGCCTCATTCAGTTTTGTTTTGTAACATGTTTGAAGTAGTTACACATATAAAAATCATCGATCCATATCTCTAAATATATATATTTATCTCTATCTACATCTATATATATCTATGTATCTCTCTATCTCTATTTATCTCTCGAAAGAAAACAGATATTTAAAATTTCTGAAATTTTCGAAATTTTGGGGCTTTGTCCCCAGAGGGAGAGGGGTGATTTTTAGTACCCTGAATGGCTGAGAAACACTAAAAAACGAAAAATAATGATTTTTGAAACATTCTAAATTTTGGGGCTTTTACCCCTGAGGGGGGAGGGGGTGATGTTGAGGACCCCGAGTGGCTCGTAAACACTCCAAATCGAAAGAGAATAAATTTCCGAAATTTTGGAAAAATTTTGAATTATTGGGTCTTTGACCCCTTGTGGGGGGAGGGTAGTTTGTGGACCCCGAATGGCTCGGAAACACTCCAAATAGAAAAAAATTATACTTAATTTTAAGAAATTTTTGAAATTATTCAAAATTTTGGGGTTTTTCATTTCCCCCCCCCCTTCCTTAAATTTGATGGGGAAGTCGACTTTGGGTAAATGTTCCACTATGCCCCGGACACTTTAGTTCGTAATGACTTAATTTTAATACAATTGCCTCCAATTTTTCGAAATTTTGGGGCTTTCACTTTGGAGGAAGGAGGGGGAGAGGTGGGGGTTCAGGACCTCGAATGTTTCGGAACACTTCATCTAGAAATAATAGATATTTGAAATTTCTGAAATTTTCGAAATTTTGGGGCTTTGTCCCCAAAGGGGGGCGGGGAATTCGAGGACCCTGAATGACTCGAAAACACTTAAAATCGAAAGAGAAAGATTTAAAAAAAAAAATTAAAGATTCGAAATTTTGGGGCTTTGACCTCTGATGTTGAGGACCCCGAATGGCTCGGAAACACTCCAAATCGAAAGAGATATAAAGGAATATAAGAATGTAGCCATTTACTGTACTCCTATCTACCATAATAACAATATTGACAAATAGAAAAACTTATTACCTACCTATTAATATTTTTCTAAATAAATTAATAAATAACTCTATATTTAAGAATTTATGTATGTACATAATATTGAACTTCAAACTATACACACCAAAAAAAACTAAGAATGTTTGTGAAACTATTTTTTATTTAAGTAATAATGTTTAAAACATTTGTAGGACTTGTTTATATGTAAAACTGTGGTGGCCATATTCCGCTTATTCAAAGGAGTATAGAAATTAATAGAGATTTCACTCCCTGTACACACCACATATCTTTGAATTAAGTAAAAAAAAAAAAAAAAAAAAAAAAAAAAAAAAAAAAAAAAAAAAAAACATAGCCCAAAATGAAACAAAACGAATAAATAACGACCAATTTGACAAAAAAATTTGTACTACTCGAATGACAATGTTAACATCCACCTTTAATATAAGTAGGTAGGTAAGAATATATATATGTAATAAATTAAATGAAATTAAAACATACATAAATAAAATTATCTCACACTCAACCAAAAATTATGTTTAATATGAAATAAAGTAAGATTGCAATTACACGTAACTACTCTAATTAATAAAAAAAAATCAACCTACCTGAAATAGTAAAATTCAAATTTTTCAACAATATATTACATCATTGACAAATATTTCTGGTCTTCGGTCTCAGCAGCCCTAAGTTTCTTGACGCTCAGCAGATAAATTATTAACACTAAACCAAACTCCTTGCTAATAAGAAGGTACTGTAAAAAAATAACAATATTGACAAATAGAAAAAATTAGTAGGGCCTACCAACCTATGACTAACTTTCGAAGAAATTTATAAGTTTAAGAATTTATGTACCTACATAACATTAAACTTGAAACTATCCACACAATAAAAACCTAAGAATGTTAGTGAAACTAATTTTTTTTTATTTGTCATAATACCTAAAAAAGAACGTATGTTTCCTAAATGAAACAGAAAGTATAAATAATGACCAATTCGTAAAAAAAAATTGTACTACTCGAATGACATTGAAAACATACACGTGAAATTTAAAGAATTATGGGTGCCCTAGGTAGGGAGGAAATATATATAGAAGAAATTAAATAAAAAAAAACATATGTAAATAAATTTACCTTGAGATCAACCAAACAAAATTTAACAATAGAAAATTAACTATTTTCAGAGGTATTTACAAAATTCCACTGCAACCGTACATAAAAATGAGCCTATGTCACTCTCGAGCCCATAAATTATCTCTATGCAAAATTTCATGGCATAGCAAACAAACACTCGTTTTTATAATATTAGTTAGGATGTGCAAACTATAAAACGATTAATAAAAAAACTAACAGTGTCATCTACTGGTGTATTGAGGTACTACGATGCAGAGCTTGAATTTTTCTTACTCTCTACTCAATTCCTTACAATAGCAAAACGTAACGTAATGGCTTGAAAGCTATTGCTCGGCAGACATAGAGGAATGACACTAACACTTTGTATATTTATGACACACATTACATAAAATTAAGATATATGTTTTTTACCCGTTTAAAGGTTTTTTTTAGACATAAGATAGCCTATGTCCATCCCCAGAATATTATCTATCTTCTTGCCAAATTTCATTACGATACGTTCAGCCGGGAAAAGATAACAAACAAACAGACAGATAGAGTTACTTTCGCATTTATAATATTAGTATTGATTTAATATCTACTGCATCAAATCAGCATTTTACGTTATATATCATTTAAAAAAAAATATTTGTTTGTTCCAATGCCAAATGTAAACAAACGGACTTATCACTGTTTACGTAAGCATATTTTGGCAAGTTTTTGAATGAGCGAACATAGTAGACTACCTAAGACGAAACAGTTTATCTTAGGTAGCCTACTGCGTTCGTCTGTGCTATGACATTCTTTCTAATTCCTTCCACGGAATTCTGTGTGCAGTCTATGCATTTAAGTTTTGACATGGGGTGATTTTGGCTAGTTTTTCTGTGTTTTTGCGTAGTCATTTTTAAAAATCTATTATTGAGGTTTATCTGGCATGTACAAAGTAACTAGCAATAACTAAAATTTAAAAAAAATGTGTATGGAGATCCACGTGCGACAGAAGTGAACTTTTATCATATTATATTAATATGTTCAGGAAACAATTCCCCTTGGCTGAGGTCGCAGTTAAAAAATATTTATTTAAGTATGCGAACGCTAAATTATGCAATTATGCAAAAATTCAAGTTTTAAATGTTGCTAGTGTGCAAGTAGCAAATATGCAAGTGTGCAAGATTGTGACTGTGCAAGTACGCAAATGTGTAAGTTTATGAGTGCGCAAAAGTTCAACTATGAATGTATGCAAGTATGTGAGAGTGCCAGTCAGTACTTGCACTCAAAAGTGAAAAGTGTTGCAGTATGCAAGTGTTCAAATATGCAAGTCTGCAAATAATGAGTGTTCAAGTATTCAAGTGTTAAGGTTTGCGAGTATGCAAGTATGCATTTATTCAAGTGTGAAAATATGCGAGTGAAGAAGAATACGAGTATGCAAGTGTGCAAGTAAATAAGTGTGCAAGTGTATAAGTGTAGAATTATGCGAATGCACGAGTAAGCAAGTGTGCAAGTATGTAAGTGTGCAATTATGCATGTTTTCAATTATGCAAGTTAAAGTATGCAAGTATGTAAGTATGAAAGTGTGCAAGTATGCGAGTGTATGAGTATGTAAGTTTGCAAGTATAGTAATGTGCTAGTATTCAAGTTCCTAAGCATTCAAGTGCGCAAGTTAGTAAGAATGCTAGAGTGCAAGTGTGAAATAGTGCAAGGGTGCAAGTCTGATAGTTTTTTTTGTATGCGAGTAAAATATGCCAGTCAGTATGCGATATAACAAGTGTGCAAGTATGCAAGTGTGCAAATATACAAGTATGCAAGTATGAAATAGTGCAAGTATGTGAGTGTGAAGTATGAAAGTTTGCAAGGCTGCAAGTATGCAAGTGTCAAGTAAGAAAGTACGTAAGTTTGCGAGTATTCAAGTATACAAGTGTGCGATTATGCAAGTGTGCAAGTGTGATAGTATACGAGTATGCAAGTATCCAAGTGTGCAATTTTGCAAGTGTACGAGAATGCAAGTATGCAAGTATAGAATGTGCTAGTAATTAAGTTCGTAAGAATGCAAGTGCGCAAGTATACAAGTGTTAAAGTACGCAAGTTCGCACGCATGCAAGTGTGCAAGTATGCAAGAGTGCAAGTGTTTAAGTATGCAGTCATTTCTACCTCTCCCCAGCCGATTCATCCTCTACGGGTTTCCCCACAACGTGCATAATTATTCCCCTCGTGCAAAAGGAATTCTCGTAACGCTCGAAAATTGCAGCCTCCTCAACAAACAAGTATCAGCGCTGAAGCGCCCGCCGCTCGGAAGACGAACAGCGCGGGCATCGTCGCTAGCTCCAGGACGGACTCGCCGCGGCGCACACTGGTCCCAAATCCCGAAAAGCTGGCCAAAAGTCGAAAAAAGAATGTTCTTTCTAGGAACATTTGACTGTTGGAATAGTAGTAGTGGTACCTCTAGCACATATGTATTAACACCTAGGGATGGGTAAGGGTCCCTACCTGGCTCAGGAATTCAGTTTGTTTCGAAGCGTCGAGCGTGTCGCATTGTTAGCGTGTGACGCACCCAAACATTCCTCAAGTTCAAACACGTATAGAAAAGTGAAAAGTGAACCGATTAGGATTCGGCAAAATGTATTATTCTCCAGAACGTAAGTGAATTTCAGATGTGTTGCCCTTGATTTATATTATTAATAACTTTAATAACAAATTATTAATAAATGATGACGTGATTTCTATATCACTTTTAAAGAAGAAGTTTTTAATAAAAGCCATAAGTTAAAAGTCCCACAAGATCCCACTCTGAAACCAAATGGCATTTGTAGATCATTAATATTTTTAAAACATGTCAAAAAATTACCTGCAGCTAGCTGCAGCTTTGGCTTCTGTTATGATTTTTATTTGATGATATGGATGCGCTTTTAAACCCGCATTTTTCACATTCTGTTTTGCGTTTTTTTTATGAAATATTATTTGCAATAAATTGGTAAAAACATTTTTTTAAACACCTTTAATTCTTAATTTTCAGAATCTGCAAACGACACCAAAGAAATTTCTTGCACGAGAAAGGAAACTTTTCTATTTGTAAAAACTGTATTAAATGAAAATATTAACACGGTGAATGAAATTGTTGAAACAGAGGTATCTAAAAAGTTTACACATCAATACATTTTGCCAAAAAATTTAAAAGATGCAATTGCGAAATTGGTATCGAAGTTTAGAAAAAAGTGGAAACAGGTTAATAGAATTGAAAGAAAGTTCTTCGAAAAATTCGATATTTGGCTCACTGTTCCTGTACCTACATTGATTTCAAAACCACGAGAAATTGCTTGCAATATAACATGAAATCGGTTGATAAATTCTTCATCAATTCCCGTTATTGAAGCTGAAATTTTAGAATTTTCGAAAAAACGCCGAGCTGTATTTCCGTCATTTCAATTTCCATATCCTTGTTTTGGTTGATCAACAATAAGCCCTAATTTGTCACGAAAACCTTGTTGTATGTGTTTTTTTCTTCTCTCAACACTTTCCTTATCGTCCTTGCGCCCTTGCCACTTTTCTATTTCTAATTTGTAACTTACGTGCAAATAACATTCAAAAAACCGTATCCAAGCATGCAGTGGCGATATTCCGAATTCGAAGTGATCCTCATTGATGGGTTTTTGTAAAATACTGTCGATATCATTAAATTCTTTGGATGTAGCTTGACAAAGGTAGCAACGCATACTCGACGATGTATTCGTTATAGCATTACAAACTTTACTATATACCATTGTTAACACAAGTTTGAATTTGATGTTAAATGGTTTTCCATCCATTACAGTTTGAAAGGGCGCAAGGTTTATTTATTGCATTTTGATACTATCAACTTCGTGTCTGGTAGCTTCGGCAGTTTATTGCATAAATTGAATTTTAATTGGGCGGCAAAATCTTGGCGATGAAGGTCGACGATTTTTCCAAATAATGACATGTGAACTGACTTTATCATAGATTTGCAACGGAACGAGCGAAATAACGAAAATGTTGGCATCCGATTTATGGCCATTTTCATCGCTAAATGTTTGTTTGTAGGTGCTTTGACCAGAAGTGCCATAACATCCCCATTTGCATACTAATTCTAAATTAACAACTTCGTTTTCAGGAAGAATTTTTACTACATCTGATTGTACCATTAAAATTCTTTCAACTGTATGATTTAACAATGCTTGAAGTGTAACTGTAGCTTCACTTTCAGTTACAGAAATTTCTGAATTTTCAGGGTAACACTTCTTTTTAGAATCCAATACATATTTATAAGGCGGGTACAATTTACAATGTTTTTGTACGCTTAAAGAACGTATTCCTTGATACTGACTTTTGGACAGTTTATTTTCTATAACAAATGATAATGCTTTGTTGCCTGACAGTGTATTCTCTGTACCAAGTTGCATAGCTTTCTGGTACTTTGATGCTTTTGATGGGCTGCCTTCTGTGACATACTTAATTAATTTCGAAGCATGTACATTTCCTGAAGCCCGGAGACCCATTTGTGTAGCGTAGGCCAGTGCTTTACGCTATGTTCTTCTCGAACCTTTTCTGTCTTCCTCCGTTTTGACCGTTCACTCAAATCGTCCCAACTTAACGAAGGACGCCCTATTGTTTTGTTCGCGGAAGCCTCCGCACCTTTATTTTCAACTGTGAAATATAGGCCTATAATATGTGAGAAACAATTTGTGAGCTATGATATAGTCGCCATTTTGATTTTTTTCTTAATTCTACTTTGGATTTATAATCAGTGACCTTTAAAACCCCCAAATACGAATTTTCATCGAAATTGATAAAGGCATTGACTTTTGGCCAGCTTTTTAGGATTTGGGACCAGTGTGCGGCGCGGAGAGACAGCAAGCCTAGCGGCGCCGACGCACACGCTGCCTGTGTTTGCCATCGGCTTGCGTAAACTAGTGAGGTTATTACTGCGCCCCAGGGCTCGCGTCTTACCAGAGGGGAGCGCTTTTCTTGCACGACTGAGTGGAGCCCCTCCAACCCTTGCACGAGACGAGACACGCGTCTCTAGTCCGGGGCTGTGCGCTCCATCACGCGGAGACGGCAAACGTCACTTAGACACGTCCAAAGAAACTATACAACTTTGTCTAGTGTGAGCATTTGTAGATATGAAACCTTGCAGTTTCTGGGCTACTGCGGTCACTCATATTAAGTAATTAATTCAAATATTGAGTAATTTTTTCTGTTTTTTTAAACCAATTCATTTTAGGTACCTATTTGTATAGATTTTACTCGTTACACTATCTTTTCTTGTTTTATCTCGTCAACATTCTTTATTGTAATGAAGACATTAACTAATACTCATCAAAAACCGGTTATAGACTAATAAGTATGAAAATTATACAAGCAAGCACTCAGCACATGTAACAAAACATGTATTCATAAACCAGTGAACAGTGAACGTATTGGTTCGTTGAAGACGGGCGAGTAGCCAGGTGGTTGAATGGTCACATCACTCGCATCCCACAGAGATTCTCAGAGGAATCAAGCCCGGGTTTTTTTGTGAGTGGGAAATTTGGCGAACTTTGCCGTTTTACAGTCGGTTGTCTCCCGGTAATGCCGTTTACATCACCGTTGCATTCCATCAATCACCATTCTTAACTCATCACCCTTCATCGTCTTTAATCACCCCGATGTTGAGAAGACGTCGCAGACAGAAAAACGAAATTTTTCGCCTAAACTATAGGCCCGTATTTTAATACTTCCATGAATACTCGTGTTCATAAACATTGGGTCTATTCTTGGTTACTTTTCTGTCCTCATAGTATTTTGTATGTCTGGGCCCAGGCATTACTAATACCTACTGAAAGCGACTGCAGAGGAAACTAGCAGTGCGAGGGCGGGGGAGCAGGCGACCCGCTCGCACATAACACTCCCTGGCAACTGCAGGCCAGAGGCTAGGCCGCAGGCACGGCTGTCCTAAAGAGCGGCGTGCGGCGACCGGAGACGTGTTTCATACTTGGTCCGGCCTGGAGTGCCTACCACGACCTCTTCGTCCTGAGGATCACATATTAAAATGTTAGTTGCGAGATGTAAGGAATCATATTTAGAAACATTTCATTTTAAATTCTTATTCAAACTTTATGTTTTCAAGCCGTTTTACACGCGCTCACACCCAAGAACAGCTATGTGTTATAATTGTTATTGTCTTGTGAGTTTGTTATTACGATACTCCAATAAATCACAAGTAGTATCAAATAGGGGATCCAAAGTTTTAGGTTTCAGTTTGAGGGGCGAGATGTAACTCTTACCTTCAAAATTACAAAAATGGGCTTGTATCCTTAAATGTGACCGCTGAGTTCATGATCTTTACCTCGGCTACCACCATGGATCTGCTATATTGGATTTTGAAAGAATAATATGTAAATATATATATATAAATCTATATATACATATAACCAAGTCGGGTTAGTTACGGCTGGACCGATTTTAATGTTCTCTGATTTGCTGGATTCGTCTCCGCCCCGAATAACAGAATAACAATTAAAATATTAATTAATTCACAGATAAAATTAATTTTTAAATAAATTATATTTGAAACTCCGCCATATTCCACAACTGATAGCTCATGTCACGCAGGTTGGCCATAGACATACAAAGTTACAGACGTATAAACTGTGAATTATTTCTCTATGTCCGCCAAGCAATAGCCGCGAAGCTTTTTTAACGAATATAGTAGAGAGAGTAAGAAAAACTAAAGTTCTAAACCGTTTGTCGTCGCCATGTTTGGGACAATTATTTTCACCCATTTTATGATTTATTGTTTACTTTTATCATTAAAATTAATTAAAATGAATCACCCAATCACATTAACACTACAGCACTACCACATAAAAAATAATAAAAAATGTCTGACAATACAGAATGTATGAGAAACTCTCGGAACATTCCAGTGCAAAAGTGTACTTTTTTGTTTGTTTTATGATGTCTATGATTTTTTTTTAAAAAAAAGGATTTAAAGTTTACCGGTCGATTTGTTTGTTTTGTGCGAGTATTATTAATAAATCTTACTTTACGGTAGCAGTTGCTTCTTCTGGAATAGCGGACACGTTGTTAGAAGGATGCCGTACGGCTCATTCAGCATTAAAATTGTCGTTAAACCTTCAAACTACTGAACACCCGACATGTAACATTCCTAAACACTCTGCAATGGCCAAAGTTTTAGTAGCATCTAAAATCATCAACTGGGACGAATGCACAATGGCGCACAAACGCGCATTGGAAGAATTTGACCGAACATCGAAAAATCTGCGCAATGACACGAGATATTTGGAGGCGCAATGATTTTACTGTCTGGCGATTTCCACCAAAACACTGCCAGCCATTCCAAGATCGACTGCTACCGATGAAATAAACGCTTGCCTCAAATAATCAAATCAATGGCGCTATGTAAAGAAACTTCAGCTGGCAGCAAACATGAGAGTTGCATTGCTGAACGATCCATCTGCTGAATATTTATCCAAGCAATTGCTGACTATCGGCAATGGCCGTGTCCCTGTCGACGAATCGAGCGGATTGATTTATTTTCTCTGAATTTTTGTAATTTCGTCTCATCGAAAGACGAGCTTATCAAAAAAGTGTTCCCGAACATCATTGCTAACCACAAAAATAACAAATGGTTGAGTGAGCAATTTTGGCGGCTAAGATAATATGTGGATGACTTGAACTTCGTAATTCAGAATCAAATCGTTGGTACTCTGCATTCATTCAAATTTATTGACTGTGTAATAAACGAAGAAGCCGCCACCAACTATCCAACTGAATTTTTAAACTCCTTGCATGTGCCTAGCTTATCACCGCACAATTTACAACTGAGGGTTGGCTCGGTAGTCATCGTGCTTCGAAATCTAAACCAACCAAAACTATGCAATGGAACACGTTTGGTGATAAGAAAACTGATGATGAATATGACTCCCGCAAAGATACTCAAATGGAAATTCAAAGGTGAGGAAGTTATCATTCCGAGGATTCCGATGATCCCAACCGATATGCTCTTTAAGTTTAAATTAATTAAATTCCCGATTCGTTTGGCATATTCCATGACGATTAAAAAATCACATGGCCAATCCTTAAGTGTTTGTGGTCTGAATCTAGAAAATGCATGTGTTTATCGTGCTTAATAATACGTGGCATATTCACGAGTCGGCATACCATCTGCTTTATTTGTTATTGCGTCTGATAACAAAACGAAAAATGTTATATATCACAAGGTACTTCACTGAAGATAATCAACCCGACTGCAACCCATGCAGCGAAATACATAGCTACAATAAAGCAAACTTTTGCTGACACGCCATTGAAATACTTGATTTTTGTTATTTTATTTAATTTTTAGTATCCATTTTATTACATTAATAAAATCCTAAATTAAGTTTAGCTAAAATTTAACACGGAATTCATTGACAATTAGGCGGTACGAAGTTCACCGGGTCAGTTAGTATTTATTAAAAGGCAATTCTCATGTCACGGACCTCTGAAGTCCCCAATTCGAATACAACTAACATTTAAAGAAAAAATAATAACTTTTTTATTAAATTTACACATTGTTTTAAAATATTTTTTTTAACTGGACTTATGTCATTAACTTCAAAATATACTTGCTTCGATTCCCGGTGGATGTGCTGAAGAATTTCACAGATCAGCCTTGCACAAAGCTGACTGACCATATCTGCGACCAAGGCATACATTAATACCATCATGCTGCCATATTGGGTTTTCTTGATGTCTACAAGGGTATTCCAGTGTTTATTATCATTTTCTTCATTTTATATCCTTTAGAGCGCACTAGTGTCAATCACCATATCATTATTAGTAGTGTGTAAATGGGGCTCCATCACCAGGCTTTAAGGCCATATTTCAAAGATTTTTTTTATTTTTCCATGTAAAAGAGTTTTGCATGATCACTTTAACATATTAGTTGTTTTTTGTTTAAGAAGCATAATTTTCAAAATATTTCACTTCAAAGTTGATCATTCAGGGCTTTTGTGTACTAAAGAATTGTATTTGATGTGATCGGTACAAAATGCCAACAAAATAACGTATTATGAAAACGATAAATCAATTGCCGAATGTTAACTGTAATCATTAGATTCGTTTGAATTAGAGATTATTATTTCGATAACAACCACCATTAATCTCTCAATGGAAAAATTTCAGATTTTGTTAATTGATAGTTTGAAACTTAATCTGTAAAAATAAATCAGTTTTGATTTTATAAGTAATTTGCAACACCCAAAAAATATCCAGTATGTTTTTTTTATACATCAGTTGCCTACAACACTCTTCTCTTGGACTGTACAGTAGTTGTGTCTGTGTTGTACGCACCCCACTGGCACCCCCTGTTGTTAGGCCGCGCAGAATTGTCTCCCCTCCCCCCTTGGGCAGCAGTAGGCTGCTATCTGACCTTGAAGATTAGTCACACAAAATAAACACTTGTCAAGGTTCAAGGGACAGAGTGAGCATTAGTAGGAAATAGTAATGTCAAGTGAAGTTTGTGGAAATAAATGCAATTTTTATTTTATGTATTAAATTTGCTCTTCGAGGTTTTTTTTCATATCAAAGTATTAATTGGTAAACAAATTCCGGGCAAACCTCGGGCTTCTCGTCCACGGAAACGAAAAAAAAACAGCCTATAGCTGCTAACGAGATGTGGAGGGAAAAATAAAAGTAAGCAATATTGATAATGAGGAAGAGGGGTAAGTAAAAATATATTCATAAGCTGATTTTAATAGAAATAGAATAATACCTATTTAATTTTACGTGAAACAATACAGTTTAATATTTGATGTAATACATTTTTATTTTATGCCTTGGGTTTTGTCGAAGTAAGAATTTGAAATACTATGTTAAAGTTAATGTCTTCGCCAATGCGAATTGGATTTTAAAATTTAAAATTAAAAGTACATATATTATTGCAATTTGAGTATTGCAATGCTCCAAACTTAGAGCTGAGAGCTTATTTCCCCATACGTTTTTAACAAACTTTCAGTTGGTTTTATTTTATTGTTTATAGTAGTTAAGTATGTAGAGTTTTATAATTAATAAATGCATTTTTATAATCTTTTGAGCAGGCTATTTTTGTGTAATCGGTAGAACTCCAGCTTATAATGAAAGAGGTAGCGGGTTCGAATACCGGCCAGATATTGTTTTTTTTTTTTTTTGGACATATGTTTAAGTTAATAAGTAAGCACCTCCCATAAGCAATGCAGCTAGACAACGTAAACATCAGCTGAAACAACTTGATGTAAATGTCAGCTGAAACAACTTGATATATCATCTAACAACATGGATCTAAATGGTAGTACACATCGCGGGAAATTGTCTTTCTGTTTCTCGGATTCTAACATGCTATTATCTATTTTTTTAATTTTTTCTTTCATTATTTTCTGTATACTGTGCGTGACGCTACTTTCCTATTTGTACTGACAAAACAAATTCGGAGGCTTTGAAAATAGTTTGAAGTGTTTTAACTGAAATAAATTTTTTTAATGTATTTAGCACACCTGTGCGTGTTGAATCTCGAGGCCACAAACGTTGCTGAGACCTGTCAACGAAATTCCCTAGGTAGGTGGGTGTCTGGCCCCACATACATTTGTCTTCCCCTCTCCTTATTCAGTTTTTTTTAATTTCCATGAGTCATGTACTTAATAATGTATAGCCAGTTTTTCTAACACTGTTTTAGCTACGCCAATGCTTACAGTGTATGTATGTATTAGTTTTCAACCATCTAAACTGTGTCATAAGTAGCTAATTATCCAATCCAATCTAAAAAACAGTAATCGTTACAGTATTTTGAAAACGTTGTTGAAACAATTTGTATTATTGATGTACTAACATCTGTTACTGTAGCTGTTATTCTGTTGACGATGTCACCTCAAAATCGGGTTAGTTGTAGGTACATACCAATCATCTCGGAATAATTTTTCTAGCTGAGAGTTACAAACAAGCACTTATAGTTCGTCTTTTTAATAGCTTTTAAGCAGTAAATGTAAATTAGTAATTTTACAATTATTTTTTCACTCAATCATAGTATGAATAAAATTAATAATCATATAACAGACTATTTAGAAGTATAAAAATATTGTAGCATCAAGTTAGTGCTGTGAATACTTTCTTAGTATCAAGCCATATTAACAAGTGCTTTTTTCAAAACCGTCTCCAAAAAACTACACACAAATTTTCACAACCTAATAATTTTTTTTTCAAAAGTAACACTTATAAGACAACTTTAAATTGAATACTAATATTTCAAACACATTTTTAAAGTCATTATTTCCTTTAGTGTCTATCTTATTAAGTGTGGCATAATGTCACTAATATTACCCGCCTACCATTATTTTTTATCCAATTCGGTGTTTTTCGACGAAATGATTTCATGTACCTGTGCTGTTAACTTTAAAGTATATTGTATAGATAAACTTACATGTCACACGTAGAACATTTAATGTAAAAAAGTATTCTTTTTTTCCGCAGAAACAATGTGGAAGAGATACATAATATGTTTGTAGTTGAACGGTTATCAAGCAGTGGCAATACGTCTTCTTCGGAAAGTAAATATCGTGCGTCGTTATACCAGAGAAAGAAAGACAAAAGGTAAATTGTCCGTATCAGATGAGGAAAGTTTTCTAGATATATTAGTAGAAAACGTTCCTTCGTGTGCTCCTACATTAGCAGGAAACAGAATCGTAGACATAGAACATTTTATGAAAAAATTGGTTGTCTGTAAAGTCGGTTTACGGACGATATTTTAACGTGACAACGTCATAACTAAACATTGATGAAATGATTGTATACTTTTACTTTTATTTGCACTCATTAATTCAAATATGTTTATTAATTTAACGAAGAGATTATTTTAACTATAACTTTTATACATGTTTGCTACTTAACTTCTTCCAATCTGTGTTATTCTGTTAAGGATAGGACGATGATAGAAAAAGTAGGAAACGAATGGGAGCGTTTAAAGGATTATGTGAAGGAAAATGGCTTACCCAACACCAAGATGCAGTCAAAAATAATATATTTGCGCCACGGACTCTGCAGCAATGCTAGGAGGAACGGGTTAGCAAAGAGCAATGAAAATGTTACATCGAAATGCATGAAAACAGAATTACGCCACGGACTTGGTCGCAATGCTAGGAGGTTCAGGTTAGCAAAGAGCAATATAAAATCAGCGTAACGGGACACAGCGAAACGGGACAATGTGCGTAACGGGACACTTTTTCGTGCGTGCAGCCGGCGTTCATCAATTTATTAGACGTTGTCACGTCAAAAAAATAGAGTAGTCTACGAGCACTCAAACATTTGCACATTAGGACGTTTTGAGCAGGTAGTAAACATTTCAATTAACTAATTTTTTTGCTGAATTTGCAGAAAAAGGTTTTTGTTAGTGTTGGAATCTTAGTTGTTTAGGCACGTACTAATAAACTGCTTAAATGACATACAATTTTAGCCGGAAAGTATTCCAAATATTATAAATTTTAATGCGCCTAAGTATACTGAAAAAAGGATTTGTGCTTTTAAAATAGTGGTTAGAATCTAGTTCCAAAGGAATTATTTTTTTAATAGCACATACTAATCATTTTACAATAAAACTAATTTCAATAGAATGTATATAATGTTTCAATGATTCAAAATAAATATGATACTAGAAAAGAACTGTTATGCGGTTTCGCGAAATGTAAATCTCAAAAATAAGTTTAAAGTGCACGAAAGTTTGTTTGTCTACAAAAAATTATTTTGTCATCTAGTTCCCAATAAATATATAATGTACTGTGTACCCATTACTTTGAGTTTGTGTGCTCTCGCAAATAGAAAATCTTGCGCATCCTGAAATATTCAAAAACTTAAGAATTTTATATGTACTGAAACGTATATTTATACTGTTTTCCATAAAATATTTATTCGTATGAACACTATGTTATTTTTGGCTCGCAGTGACATCAAGATATGTTTAACTATCTAAAAAAAAATCAAGGGAGCCCTTTTTTTGTTGTATATATATCTATCTGAATGTTTTCATGATAAAATGCTTAAATATACACTTTTACAAGCAAGCTTATGTTTCTATTTTTTTCCTAAATCATCGTCGTATTTAATCAGTTATCTAGGGTGGCAATAAAAATGCGGTATATTAAAGTTATACTACTTGGACGACGTTAAAAATTAGACCTCTTTCCTTTGCATCTCTTTTTCTCGCGGTCAAGATTTTATTACAGAGGGTTTTTTTCCTTTAGTGCTTTTCCAAAAACAGCTTTTATATACATTTTCAGAATAAAAAATATTTTCTGAAAAGTAGGAAATCCAAGGTAGTTTAACGCAAACAACAATTATTAGTATTTTTTAAATGTCAGTTTCTTTATGCTTGTTCATCTTTGCTGCAACAGTTATCCAGGGTGACATTTGATTGTGTTAATTGTTTTGCCCTTTTTTTTAGGTCAAAGATTGAGTTACCCTGCTCAATATTTATTTCATATCTTAACAAGTTTTTGTGAAAATTTTCCGCGCTTCGTGAGTGAACAATAATAAAGTATACTTGTTGGACTAGAGAACTCTAAGTACATCTTATTTTTACTGTATTTCTCTTTCTTGCGACCACGATTCACTTCGGTATAAAGAAGTGCTATTTTACCTTTTTTAAAAAATTTCATTCAGAATAAGGAAATAACCCACATTTTTAATGTTTATAATTTGAATTTCGTATAGTGGTAATTTGATGGCCGATATATAAGGTGCCTGCCCTGCGCAATGTGGTCATTCAGTTGTTGAATCGTCAATGCAAGGCTAACGACTCTTTATCAAATATGTGATAACGGTCCTATTTTCTCTGTCTTCGCTTTACAGCTTTCAGCTCAGTCCCGGATATCATTTCAAGTAGGCTCGGGAAGGGTGTGAGTTGGTGTAAGAAGGGGTGGAGGAGGAAGTGAGAAGGCATTAGGGACAGTACAGTCGTGACTAGAACATTGTATCCGGGCATATACTAGACTTTCTGGCAGGTAATATGGCCTTAAGGAGATTTGCTGAGGTGCCGACCGCCATTTGGGATTGTGACGTCACGGCGGCCATTTTTAACTCAAAAATGACTCAAAATTCCTTAAAATTGACTCAAAATGACTCAAAATTCTTAAAAATGTCCCATTACTACGCCACCGTTGAAATTTCCTTTACGCGCGACATCTTGAAAATCTGTAATTTTTATGCTAGAAAATCTGGAAAAACTTTAAAATTCATAAAAAATTAAAATTAAAATTATTTATAAAACACCGTTGCACATATCGTTACGGTCACCATCTTGCCTTCTAGAAATTTTGCACATTTTGTTACGCCTGCCATATTGGATGTGTATGACATTATCGTTGATCTTTTAGTTACGGACACCGTCTTGGATTCTATATCGTTACACTTTTCGTTACGGCCACCACCTTGAAAATCCGTAATTTTTACACTAGTAATTTGTAAAAAAATTTAAAATTAATCAAATTTGAATTTAAAAATATTTAAAACATGCACTTACGTCCTTGGTTCAAACCCGGTGAGGACAAAAAAAAGACAACAGATCCTACCTCCACGGAAGCCACCGGCAGACAGACCTCCCACCACTAATGCCAAGGTATATATTTCGTCAGCCTGTATGAAATAATGTCCGCCATCTTGTTTTCGTCTGCTGCAGTCCACCATCTTGTTCATCTGTTAGAGTGCGCTACCATCATGTTAGTTTAATTTTTACCTGCTAGAGTGCAGTAATCATTTATTATTACTGTGGCACCGCCATCTTGAATTTTGGATGCCATCTTGGAAATTCGTAATTATTATCTATAATTTCGAGAAAAATTCCAAAATTCATTAAATAAATTTGCAATTAAGATACTGATTGATTCGACTAGTTCCTGTCCTTGGTTTATCCTTGGGAAATACAAAAAATATAAGTTCAGTTAAAAGCATACTAATTTAATTAAAATTATCAATAAGGTTACAGGTTCGATAAATAAAGCAACACAAATTCCAATAAAATATTATTACATAAATTCTACAAATACAAACAAGTAAATTACTAGCGTTTCTCGATTACTACAGTCTTTTAAGAAGGCGAAGCGACTCCTTTGCATGCCTTGACAATGTTTTCGAGTCAGTTATATATAGCAGTTGATTAAACATCCATGACTATTCAGTAGCCAGGCACGTAATCGACGACCATGTGCATTCAGTTTGTGACCATCATGACCAGTTATCAGCTAGACGATGGTTAGGCACATTCAATCCGTGGCTAGGCACGTATTTGACGTTCAGGCACGTCCAGTAGGTGTCAATACGCGTCCAGTCGGTAGCCAGGAATGTCTATTCAGGTTCAGGTACCAACGACCATTAGGTGGCAAGTCATATCTAGGTGGTAGTCAAGAGCATCCAGTGGGTGGTTAAACACGCATCCAATCAGCAGCAAAGAGGTATTTTTTCGCCGATACTAGACGAATATTTTTAACAGTTCATGTACAAAATCATACTCATAGGTCAAGTGCCTCCGAACAAAGAGGTTTCATTCACCGATATGCGACCATAATTTTAAACAGGTCATGTTCGATGTCAAGACAGTATACCAGTCGAACCAGAATACAGACTTAATGATCAACAATCAAAAAAGGAAGCACAATTGGAAGTATAATAAAACAAAAGGAAGCACAATCGGAAGCACATTTGACAAAGAGAAAGCACATTTGAAAGCACAATCAACAAAAAAGAAGCACATTTGGAAGCTCAATCTACAAAAAGGAAGCACAATCGGAAGCACATTTGACAAGAGGAAGCACAATCGGAAGCACAATCAACAAAACGGAAACACTATCGGAAGCATAATCAACGAAAATGAAGCACAATCGGAAGCACATTTGACAAAGAGGAAGCACAATCGGAAACACAATCAACAAAAAGGAAGCACAATCGGATGCATTCAACGAAAAGGAAGCACAAGCAGAAGCACATTTGACAAAGAGGAAGCACATTTGGAAGCACAATGAAAAGAAATGAAGCTAAATTACGAAAACTAAGTCTTAGGTAAAAATCATAATATAAAAATAAAACATTAATTTTTGAATTTAAATTTTTTTTCTTTCTCAATTATGCACGTCAAGTTAAGTATGGAGACTACTTCGTAGATGTGCGAGTAGTTTCCTCTATGAAAATATGCCACCAACAGTCTCAGGCGATCAACTAATGTTAGGATCTTCCCATGTGATATATTCTATTTATTATGCTATCGTCATCTTCCTGGAATGTATGTTATTACAATTTTTAAGATCACTTTCGTCACAGTGTTCATTATAAGCCTGATCAGAATTATTTATTTTAACACGATGTTTCCATCGTTTCGGTTTAAGGGCTTCATCACAGCTTTCGATCCTGACAGCTTTAGGTGCTTCTTCACAGTCGTTGGTTTTGTCACCAGCCTCAGAGTCACTGTCGACACCATTGTAGAAGTCAATGTCATCGTCCGGATTACTGCAAGAATTCGAAATCGTTGATGTAGAAGCTTCTTCATCGTCTTCAACCTTCCGTTTTAAGAGTCCACCATATCACTTGGAGAAACCACAGGAATGACCAGAAGCAATTGGAGAAATCACAGTAATCATCAGAAGCACTCACAGAAAACCATCAATATATTGTCAGGAATAACCAGGATCACACTGAGAAAACAATTGATAGTTTTTCTTAATATCAAACATTACAGAAAAAAAAAATACAAATAATAATGATGAAAAATAAATAAAAAATAAACAAAAAAATAATATGAATCAAAAATTACAAAAAATTCTGTCTTGTACTAGAACTCTATCCTTGCCCAACAAAGGAGAATTTCACAAGCTGCCAGAATATTTTTTGTATTAGACAAGCATAATTTTATTTTATAGAATTGCAACATGAATTATACCTATTCTACCGAAGTGTATTCTAAAATTTAAAATATTTAACGTTGGTAATAAAAAAATCTTTAGGAAATATGCATATTCTAAGCACTTTTTTTTTATAAAATGCACACCTTTATTTTTACGGTGTATGCGCACTCTTCGGAATACTTTCTAGCTTAATGTCTATATCCTCGTAAGCAAATATTAACGTTTCGTTACAAAATTCGCACATATTGGTAAAAAAAACATTAAATTATAAGTGCCTAAAGAGCCAATATTCCAACAGAAAATAAGTAGCGTCTTCGTTTTGCATAGAAACAATAACTTTTTCTGCAAATGCCACACAATATTTTAATTAATTAAAATGTTTACTGCCTGCAGACCCAAAATTCCAAAATGAGAGAAGTTTCGTCAAAGTCATACTATGAGACCGCATATTTTATAAAGCCTTTCCTATATCAACCATCTCGTACATACTATAACAGGAAACAAATGTACAAGATAGATTAAAGATATAACACTTTATTTCTCAAAATGTTTGCTAATGAAAATCCTTTCTGTACATAACGTTCTACATTAATGTAATATATGTAAATGTAAAAGAAACGAACAAAAATAATATTAATAAATATGAACTATTTGCATATATGGCTGGAATGTTCATGGTAGTAGATGAAAAAATATAATTTACATTTAATTAAAGTTAGTTGATATTAATGTTGTAGACCCGCGCCTAATATCAACCTTGCGAGATACGTGCCAGCAGACTTTGTGATCTAGAAAGTGATAGGAAGTGGCTTCACAACTCTGTGGTTGTACCTGTTCCTGCCGTGACTATACTGCACTCAGCGTGGCGACTTTTTAATATTACAGATACTGTACATTTTCACTAGACGGTTACAGCAATAAAGTTAAAAATAACTCGTTTCTTTCATTCTGTCCTCACGTGATGTTTGAGCCAATATGATTGAGAGGATATGAGATTGCGTTCCGTCTGATTATTCGGACTTGTCATTAGGGGCATTATTGATGTTTTTAATGCTGAAGAGGAAATTTATCATCACTAAAATACATATGACAGGTGTTTCAACTAACATTTTATTCAGGCAGTAGTAGGTAAATGTTGAAAGCTTGTCATTGATAAAGTGATACATCGTCGAGATACGATAAAGCAAGGCCAGTAGCTTAAGGCTTCTTACCTGAAGCACAACAGCTTGCAACGAGGGCAAAAGGGCGATGTAGGTTGTGACAGTCTGTTTAAGGGTGCTCTAATATGAGGTTGTAGTCCCGACAGAGAGGGGCCACTGTTCATAGTGCCCTGGAGCCTGGGAAAGCTATGGTAATGCCGACTGCGATGAAGGCAAAACTTTAGAGGCGCGACAAGACGTGATAAGGCCTGGTGGTCAGGCTTGGTACTGATCTCCCCCTCCCCTCCCCCGGATCCGCCCCTACACCGCCCTGGCCCTTTCTCTCCCTTTCAAAAAGACGATCAAAGTGTGCGCGACCGGCCCACGAAAACCAATTTCCCGCGGCGGCGCCTGAAAAACTGCCGGTTGGCAACACGCCTGGCCGGAGCGCAATACGGGTCGCCTGTGCTCACAGGGGCGTGGAACAAGCGACCTTATATCACCCCCAGCCCGTGCAATAAGGCTGGGAATTGCTGCCTGCCCCTTCTCCGGACCCGTTCACGACAACCGAATTAGTTGTCCAGGCCTTCCAGGAGCCTCACAGCCACTCTCCCCCCCCCTTCACCACACCCTTTTGAGGGCTAGATGACACAGGTGGGGCAGTAATGAGACTGAAGCGCTCCACGATAAAATCAAACTGTGTGATAATGTAGTTTTATATGATATCGTTAGTATATTAGGTTCACATAACTAATAGTGTCATGTATTGGCTACGATTTTCTTGTGCTCCGATACGAAGGCGAAATCGAGGGTGGCTCCCACGTGCCTGTTGGCTTCGTACTCCTCCTTATATGTTTGTGATTGTTTACAGTCGCGGCTACGAGAACATGCAAGAGTAAATTAGGAAAGTGGCCAGCTATCACTTCCTTACAAGATTTATAAGTTGATATGTATTAAGCCAAGATTATTGAACACTACTACGTATCGCAGATCAAAACTGTCCAGTATGTTTTTACATACTTTAAAAAAGACTGCGTATACTTTTATGAGTGAAGAAAAGTAAGACGATGTAATGGTAATTTTTTTTATAGATGATCAGTAAATCACTGACGGGAGTTCCACACTCCGGGTCGCGACGTGTTAAGCACCAGACAAGCCGATTGTGGAGCAGCTAACATGAGCAGACCTGTCTTCTGTGGATGTTCTGTGATGTTACAAGTGAGAGGGAATGTTCAGCTGGTGCGAGTTGTCGAGTTCATATTTGTATTTTCTACCAAATATGACAAGAAGATAGGCTACAAGAAGCTAAAATGGAAAATATACTTATCATATATTAACGACGTCTTACAATCAGCGACATGAATAATTTTAAGTAAATAATACATAATTATATAGAAGCCGTAATAGTGTACAAATTAAAAAACAAGGAACGATTTCTTGTTTCATAAATTAATTTAATTATTAACTATAAGTTATAGTAGGTGAAGAACTTCTCTTTAAACATTGAATTTTTTTTAACATTTAAATGACTCACGAGAAAAGCAACGATGAATAAATGTAAATTTAAATTAGAAAAATTTAAAAAAAAATTCACTTAATTATTATCAATGCTTAGCTGTAGACGATTGAATAAATATATTGTAACCATTGAAGCATGTTTACATGTTTGTTATTATCATTATTATCATCATGTTTTAGCTTCATGTGTATTTTGTTATATAACTAAGAATATGTATAAAATTTTTCTTCAATGCATAATGATACTGAGTGCGAACACCCAGAAATACGCCACAAGTAACTAGGTGTCAGCGATATTTGTTATGTTATTCTTCTTTATCAAAATTAATTCATATATATTGTTCTATGACCGATTCAGCATATGGGCGCTATTAGCTAGAGTCTTTAAGTTTTGCATTCTTGTCAGGTAAAGAAAGAGTTTGTTTATTTATTCCTCCTAGTTGGTATGTTTCGCTGGGCAGACATATTTTGGTTGTTTGAGAGTGATAAAAAAGGAGAGACTGGAAATTTGGATCGGCTAAGCGAGCGGAATTCCTCCGTGCGCTCTGCAGTTCCTGGATGCGGGAATTGTGCGCAGAGTACCAGAAGAGACGCTGCGATCGCATATTTAGCTAGTTTTTCTGTCAGTATTCAGTAAAGACAGTCCGACTTTGCCCCAAACGGGCTATAGGGAATCGTAATCTGCATTTGTGTGTTTCAAGACGACCGATCTTCTGCATGCAGTGATTCCTGTCGTCGCTGGTGAGATACAACCTATATACAGACTTTTCAGCCCATCCTGAAAGATGTCCAGAAGAGTGGTCTTCAGTAGTATTCTTCCTGGGTCGTAGTTAGTTTTTTTTTGTTGTTGTTCTGCAGCAAGACGGTACGAGTATCCTGAAGAGGTCGAGGACGAGACCATAAGTCTTGGGAGAACAATGTCTCATTTGTCCCTACCCTGAACTAAGCCGGAGCATATTTCTTCAAAAATTAAAAATATTATTCATTTTAGAGTCTCACGTACTTACAAGTAAATGATGAATAATTCATCAGTATCAATGGGTCATCGAGATAGGTAAATTTGCACGTAATTTGATTAAAAATAATTTTTCCTTTTTCTGTTTATTTGCTATAATATGTCTACTTAGTGGATTATAAAGTGGTCATAAATTTACTCTAAGATTAATTGAGAATAAATATAATAAATACCATTACATTGATTATTTAATTAGACGATTTTCTTTTGAGACCTTATTATTATTAACGAACTAATGTTACATAGATCCCACATATTTACTTTTATTTAATATCAGTTCAATCACACGATAGAATAATACAATATTTATTTAAATTTTAAAATGTGTTCAGCTATAGTCAGTTCTACTTTAACTGAAATAAAAATTTGGTGTGTGTGTGAAATTGAAGCAGTTTTTCGTCGTATATGTTGCAGATAAATCATGTCAGATTATAACTCCATTATTAGATATTTTTATTTAACATCAAAATAAAGTGCAAGATAGCTTGGCCACATAAAAATAGATTTTAAGTTCTTCTAAAACACTTGAAGAAGTTAAAGTTATGGAAAATATTTTTGACAAAATACGCTTGCTGTAGCACATTTAACAAATGAGACCTGTGAGAAAAAACGCTTTTATAAAATGTATTTAGAGAACCAGAAAAGTACCACAGATCTAACAAATAGATTGATGTCTAGACTTGAAAGTAAATATAGAAATGGTAAAAACATTTTTTGAGTGACCACATACACATACACATGAAAATATTGAGGAAAACTAAAAAAATACGCAAAAAAGTTACTAGAGTATTTCTTAGTTTTTTTTAAAAAATTCTATCGCTAAGGGCATGACATGAGAATAAGTTTAATTCAAGGATTAAAAGATCATATCTCTGAAGGTAATGGTATTTGGTGTGATTAGCCGAACTCTTAAACTTTAACTAATCTTTAAAATAAATATCATTTAAGTAGGTTAAAACAAGATAAGTTGAATTTTATGAAAAAATAACTTAACCTAAACTATTAAACGGAAAGGTAAAAGACTGAAATGCATTAAAATATATTGGTATATTGTGTGATTTCCATGTTTTCATAATTTGAACTATTAGTGGCTGAAAAGGAAGTAAGTTTCATTTTGTAATAAAATATCATACCTGCAAATATAATCAAGCAAAATTAAAACTATTGGGTATGAATAATAAACGTACAAAAAGCACAAACTTGTATTTACCAAAATTCCAAAATGGCACCTAATCCTACCAAAGCAAAATATATGAAACTATGTTTTCCATTTTTTATTATTTAAACTTCATATTAGATGAAATAATGCAATTTTTTTTAACTGAATATGATTTCAATTCTTACATTTTTTAAATGTAGTAAACGCGGGACCAGATTTAATTATATATGCTCATTTGTCTATCACGTATATTACCGGAAACACAAACGTGGGAGGTGTGAATCTTCGCATACATATTTAAAATTAAGAGTAAATTTTCTTTACACTCCTTAGGAAAAATAGGAAGGGTTTAATAGTAGTGAATTTGGTTTCATTAAATCTTATCTGGTGTACGACTCTTCTAGTAAGAAAGATAAAATATTTGATGTCTGTAATCTCCATCCAAAACCAAAAAAATATTTTCACAAATGTTATAACTGTATTTTATTTTAAGTAAAAAAGTGGTTGAAGTTTTTTTGATTTTTTTACTAAATAAAAATTGAACTAAACTTAAAATGTGTAAATTGGCATATTCGACATTAAAAATACATTAACTTGTGTGCTATTAATTTACACGGTTCACTCCTTAATGCAAGGAAAAAAAGTAAACTTTATTTTATCAAGTTTAAATATATTTCCGAATACACCTAACCGGGAAAATAATTGGCACATTTTATATACATTAAAAATAAACAGATTTGTTTAAATTACCGCTTTCTAAATTCCCACCCAGAATGGTTTTGTAATAAATTAAACCTTATAAATACCTGATATTTTATTGCTTTTATTAATCTTAAAGTTGTTTGGAATCAATTACATATTTTTCTGTAAATTTTAAAATATAAGGAGTATTCTGATATCCCCGTTTACAAAGTCGCGCGTGGCAAAACAGTGTTAACATTAATTTAGTTCATATATTTACTGTGTTGGGGAATTCTTTTATCACCGTCGCGTTCCCTTCGCGGGCGTGCCTGGAATGTCCAGGAAATGTTTGTACCGAGAAGCTCGCCTCGTGGCGCACGCACGAGCGCTTCCTGGAAGATAGGCTGGCGAGCACGTGGCTGTCGTGCGGGCAGCATTGCGCGCCTGCGGTCACGCAGCCCCAGTGTAGGGGCCGCAACTGTACAGGCGGAATGTGACCTCTACATACAAACTGTGCGGTTGAGAAATGCCAACATCAAAAATTAAATTTTAAATATAAATAAAAAGTATATATTTCTTAAACATAACTACTTAAATAAAATAAGTCATTTTACAGACGTTATTAGTTCTTATTTAACGGAATGATATATTAACGGAGTGGCGTATTAAGTATGATTGCAAACTATTAAACTTTGGAATAACAGCAACGAACGTTCAAAAAATAAAATCAAGGTAGCCAACATTTTCTTTCGAAAATGTTAACGACTTTAAGGTTTTAAGGTTGCCGATAAGTACCGCACAGTTCACTGATTTCCAAATAAAATAAGAGCATTAGTTATAGCATTTACTTGCGACTCTTTATCTTCCTTGCTTTGTGAGTGCGCACGAGTAGAAGCTGAGAACAGTTTCACACAGGAGTCCACTGGCAAGCGTATCGTGTAGATTCGAAACATTTGTTAATCTATACTTGTACTAAAGTTGTAAATGAAATTTAATCCGTAATTGTAAATTTTTAAAATATTTCGTTGCGTGTAGTTTGAAATATAACTGAAGCATAAATGCAGTTTTCTTTTAAAATTGTCTGATGGTCTGTCTGAATGTTTATTAATTTAATTCTTAATAATTTATTCCATTTGGGGGGGGGAGGAAATCCATGACCTACGGTAAGGAATCAGCAGTCTATAATTAATTGAAGAAATTGGCTTAATGTCTCCTCAACATTGGAATCATTATATAAGATGGGCGATGATGACATGAGAATGGGGCAACGATGGAATGAATTGGTGGGGGAAATGGGAGTTCCCAGAGAAAAACCCAAAGACCACGGCGACGTCCGCCACGTTTCCCACTTGCGAAAAGTCCGAACTCGACTTTCAGGGACCACAGCCCTGGTCGCCTTGGTGGTTGGCCAGTGAGCTGACCAAAATACCGCCGTAGGCCCTCGCCCACGGTTCCTGGCAGTGGTTTTGGGAATCCAAGTGAAACCGAGATTACGATGGCCAATCCGGGGTTTGAACCTGGGTCCTTTCGGAGAGCGAGTACAGTGTTATTACACTGGATAGTCTTACTCCGCAAAAAATATTGGTAATTATTAGTAATTATATCAAAATAATATAATATTAACCTGTTTATGTCATATAGTGAGTAAATTTGTAACTAACTTAAGAATGTATGACAGTCGTTCTTTTTCAATAAAACAGTCTGTTGCGAATATCCAACGAGTCTTAATAGGTTATGGACTACTCCTGAATTTATCAGTTATTTTAAGTTAAAATAGATAAATTGTGCTTGTTGATTCGCAGAAACATGAACTCGAACTACATCACTAGTGTGCTGAAGTTAAAAGGCAGGGAGAATTACGATGAGTGGTGTTTTGCAGCTGAAAACTTAATGGTCTTGGATGGCATGGACAATTACATCAAACCACCGGCCGGTTTCGAAATCAAGCCAGCAAAAGATGCAAAAACGAAGGCAAAACTAATATTGACAATTTATCCTAGTTTGTACGTGAATATCAGAAATACGGAAAGTTCAGCGGCATTATGGACTAAGTTGAAGACCATGTTTGACGACTCCGGTTTCTCGAGAAAGATAACCTTACATCGACATTTGATTTCAATAAGATCGGATAATTGTGACTCGATGGCTACCTACATCACACAAATCGTCGAAACAGTTCAACGGTTAAATGGCACAGGGTTTACAATAACCAATGAATGAGTGGGAACATTATTACTAACAGGTTTGTCTGATCATTATTCTCCGATGATTATGGCCATAGAACATTCGGGTATTTTGATGACTGCTGATGTCATTAAGTCAAAGTTGCTTGACGTGGAAGTTATTAAAGAGCCTGGAGTTAGTGGCGCTGCATTCGTAGCGAAAAATAAATATTATTCTGGCAACACTAAGCCGAAGAAAAATGGCGGTGCAAATACGTCAAACAAAAAGACAGAGACAGATTCAATAACAAAAGAAGTTGTTTGTTATAAATGTAAAAGCAGCGGACATTATCTAAACCAGTGCCCGTTTTTTGAAGAAAACCGCAAATAAATGCGTTTTTAACGTTAGTAGTATACGAATATATGTACGAGATCTGGCGCCGGCGCGTGGTGCCGGTGACGGTGTCCGCCATATTGGATTTGTGACGTCACGGCGGCAAAAATTCCTCAAAATTCCTCAAAAATGACTCAAAATGACTCAAAAATTCCCGTTTAAAGAAAAAATTTCTCTTTTCAAGGAAAAAATTTCCCGTTTAGAGGTAAAATTTCCCGTTTTAGTCCATAAAAAATCCCAGCTGCTGAAAATTCCTAAAACTGGCTTAAGCATCCATGTCTACAGCCTCCGATAAGCCATTTCTATGAATAAGGATACCATGACCGCCATCTTGTATTATGTCGTCACCGTTGCATTTATCGGTACGGTCGCCACCTTTAAATTTATTATCCGATTTTAATGAAAAAAAATTTTAAAATTCAATTAATAAAATTTTTACGAAATTTTTTTAAAAAATATACATTTACGACATGTAGCTCGGAGTCCTCGGTTCGAACCCGGTGCGGGCAAAAAAAATTGCAACTGATACTTCCCCCCGTGGTGGCTGCTGACAGACTGACTCCCACCACTTTTTTTCAAAGTATATATATCGTCACCTAGTATGACGTCATGTCCGCCATCTTGAAAATCGGTAATTCTTATGTTAGAAAATCGGGAAAAATTTTAAAAATCATAAAAAAATTAAATAATCGAAATAAATAATAAAAAATCTTAAAAACCACTGTTGCACTTATCGTTATGGTCGCCATATTGGATTATATAAATGTTGCTTGTTTTATTACGCCCGCCATCTGGTTTGAGTACGATGTCATCTTACACTTTACGTTACGACCACCATATTGGATACTATTAAAGTTGCAAATCGTGTTACGGTCGCCATCTTGCAAATCCGTTAATTTAATGCTAGAAATTCGGGAAAAATTATTAAATTCATAAAAAAAAATTTACTCATTCAAGAAATGGGTGGTTTGAAACTTGGTTCGATCCCTGGTCGATACAAAAATAATTTTATGTAAAAATACCACAATAATGACAGGTTCGAGGAACCAAACACCGCAAGTTAGTAGTATAGGATAGTATTTTCTGGCACAGGCGTCAGGCGGTGGAGCGTGGAGCCGGTCAATGACCGACCAAACTGACGTCACAGCGGCCATCTTGTATGACCTTGACCTTGACCTTTGACCTTGACCTGGAATTTGATCCTCAAAAATCGCCAAAAATGACCAAAATTGGGCAAAAATTGCCCAAAATTCCTCAAAAATCGCCAAAATTTCAATTTTTTTGAAACAAAATTTCCACCAAAAAATCTCAAATAATTCCACAGTTCAAAAATTAGGATTTCGAAATTCCTCAAAAGTCGCTTTGCCCTAGAAAAAACGAAAACTCCTAAAAGCGGCTTAAAACTCCTAAGAGCTAGCCGCTTATAAGCCGCCGACCTTGAAAATAAGGATGTCATGGCAGCCATATTGGATGATGATGTCACCGTTGCAAATTTTGTTACGGCCGCCATCTTTAACTTTTTTATTTATTATCCGATTTTAATGAAAAAAAATTTAAAAATTATAAAAAATCCATTTAATAAAATTTTAATTTTTTTTTTAAAAAATGTACTTTACGACACGGAGCTCAGAGTCCTCGGTTCGAACCCGGTGAGGGCAAAAAATTAAAAATGACATCCGATCCTTCCCTCGTGGAGGGTGCTGGCATACTGACTCCCACCACTTTTTTCAAAGCATATATATCGTCACCTAGTATGACGTCATGTCCGCCATCTTGTCTTCGATGTTGGAAGCCATCATCATTGTATCGTCGGCTAGAGTGCGCTGACACCATGTTAGTTTAACTCTTACCCGCTAGAATGCAGTAATCATTTATTACTAAGGTGCCCGCCATCTTGAAATTTGGCCGCCATCTTGAAAATCCGTAATTATTTAGCTAGAAATTCGGGAAAAGTTCCAAAATTTATTAAATAAATTTGCAATCAATATACTGATTGACCCGGTCAGTTCCTATCCTTGGTTCGACCCCTGGCCGATACAAAAAAATTAAATATAACATCAATTTAACATAATAGTAACAGGTTCGAGGAATTAAACACCGCAAGTTCTTTTACAAACAGAATATTTATTACATAATTTCTATTCTACTACAGGATCACTTACGAAAACTAGCAAATTTATAATCAATCATTTAGTTCCGCATCGGTGTGAAATGACTTATTCTTAGCTCCAATCGGTTTATACTAGACAGAGTCCAACCAGATCCTTTACTGACATAGTTCTCCTCTTCTTGACAGAGTTTCTGGATACCGTGTTTAACAGTTTGCTTCACATCGTTAGAACTGTAAATTACTGTAGCCGATGTCTTGAATGCACACTTTTTCACTTTGTCATCTAACGGATATGGCTTTCCATATAGACAGTCCAACCACAAGTTATATTTTAATGGTCCGTTTGTTGCTACGTCATCAGTAAGCTGATTGATTATGTCCTGTCTGATATCATCAAGAAAAGTACAAATATCCTTCGACTCACCGAACGTATTTAGATAATAGTAGTCTCTCAACGTTCCACGAAATGCAGTCTGCGCCAAGTAGAAGCCATTATCGTTCACTTGTAATGCTCCGAACACAGTCTTAGGTTTAGGTCCATGTTCAGTCGTCATAGCAATCGGTTGCTGCGCATCTGTTTTTTTGATTGTACGCTCACGAGCCTTCAATCTAAAGCGAGGAGTCGAAATGTCTGCAGGTAGTTAAGCAGTAGGCACACGAACTTCACCTTTACATATTTTCGCATGTCGTCGCAAACTATCAATTCGAGTAAACCATTCATGACAATCATCACATCGAAACTTTATACGAGAAGGATTCTTTTTGCATTTGCTCCGCTCATGTCTTCGTGCATCATGGGAAAATGTGAACGACATATCACAGTAGCTGCAAGGATACCGTGCCGATGTAGACGAACCTTTCAGACCCGATCCAGATATGGACGTTGCAACAGTAGTACCATTTCCAGGCATACTCTTATGAACATCGACGCATCGCTGTTGCACCGAAACCTTTACTTTCTGCCGCACAGCAGGACCTTTACATGTCTTCATGTGCGTTTTCATATTATCTTTTCTGGCAAACTGCTTATGAAATTTCTCACAAACAAACATTTTACGATATAGGTTCTTGGCACATTCTCTCTTCTCATGCCGTCGAGCATTGCTGCTGTTTGAGAAAATCTTGTCACAGTAACAGCACCGATGTTCGTTAGTTGTTGTCGATTCGGCATCCATTGAAGTCTCCATCGAGGGCGAAACGAAGTTCGTCGAGTTTTCCTGCACAGCCAGCACTACCGGGATTAAAGTCTCTTCTGCTGGTGGTATCACGTCTGTTGAAATCTCCTCCAGTGTTGTCGACGTGGTTGTCAACGGAATCTGCTCCTTCTCCGTCGTAGCTGTCGTAAAGGTTCCCGTAGACGATGGTACAACCTCCATCGAGTTCGACGTTAAAGTCGGTAAAGATGCCATCGAGTTCGCAAGAACAGGTAATTACGTGATTAATGCACCAGAAGAAATAAACTAGGTGATCCTTACACCGCCGACGTCAGTAACAAACTGAGCGCCCTGCTGTCTAGGACTCGCTTATATACATGCACCGTATGGAATAATACGCTAGTCAAATCAAGAAACATCTACAATAATACAAGAGTCAAAACAACATTAAAAATAGAAGGACCATCAACAAAAAGGAAGCACATTCTGGAAGCACAATAAAAAAAAGGCAGCACATTTGGAAGCACCGACAACGAAAAGGCAGCACCGTCATCGTAAAGGCACGGACCGCAAGTCCGGGTCATGTCAATATCAGACATATAGACCATGAACACAGTACACACAGGAAACGGATCGTACACACAGTACACACAGGAAACGAAACGTACACACAGTACACACAGGAAACGGAACGTACACACAGTACACACAGGTAACGGAACGTACACACAGTACACACAGGAAACGGAACGTACACACAGTACACACAGAAAACGGAACGTACACACAGTACACACAGAAAACGGAACGTACACACAGTACACACAGAAAACGGAACGTACACACAGTACACACAGAAAACGGAACGTACACACAGTACACAAAGAAAACGGAATGTACACACAGTACACACAGGAAACTGAACGTACACACAGGACACACAGGAAACGGAACGTACACACAGTACACACAGAAAACGGATGGCATCAACAGTCTTTTGGCTCCAATATTCATTGTCTCCAATATTCGTAGGCTCCAATATTCGTTGGCTCCAATATTCGTTGACTACAATTTTCGTAGGCTCCAATATTCATTGTCTCCAATATTCGTTGGCTACAATTTTCGTAGGCTCCAATATTCGTTGGCTCCAATATTCGTTGACTACAATTTTCGTAGGCTCCAATATTCATTGTCTCCAATATTCGTTGGCTACAATTTTCGTAGGCTCCAATATTCGTTGGCTCCAATATTCGTTGTCTCCAATATTCGTTGTCTCCAATATTCATTAGCTCCAATTTTCGTTTGCTCCAATATTCGTTGACTCCAATATTCGTTGGCTCCAATAATCATTGGCTCCAATATTCACGGGCTCCAATATCAATTGGCTCCAATTGCTCCAAATGCTCCAACAGGCTCCAAAAGGCTCCATCAGTCTTTTGGCTCCAATTTTCATTGGCTCCAATATTCATTGACTCCAATATTTATTGGCTCCAATATTCATTGGCTCCAATTTTCATTGGCTCCAATATTCATTAATTCCAATATTCATTGACTCCAATATTTATTGGCTCCAATATTCATTGGCTCCAATTTTCATTGGCTCCAATATTCATTGACTCCAATATTTATTGGCTCCAATATTCATTGACTCCAATTTTCATTGGTTCCAATATTCATTAACTCCAATATTCATTGACTACAATATTTATTGGCTCCAATATTCATTGGCTCCAATAGTCATTGGCTCCAATAGACATTGGCTACAATAGACATTGACTCCAATAGTCATTGGCTTCAATATTCATTGGCTCCGACAGTATTTTGACTCCAAAAGTCATTGGCTTCTAAAGTCATAGGCTCCAACTGCTTTTTGTCTCATCAGCGCCAAATATATTTGGCTAGAATGCTACGGGTCTAAGAGACTATGAACCGCAAGACTACAAGTCTAAAAGGATCTAGCTGGTTACGAGTTATACATGCCTGCGAGGCTACAGAGCTACGAAGCTTCTAGAACTCAAGTTTAAGTGACCGCGAGGATACAGGACTACAAGTCTGCATGAGTACTTGACTACGAAGCTACTCATCTACAAGGCTCCAATTGCCGTATCTGTCTTCGTCGGAATTTTCTCTTTTGATCCATCTGCTCCAACAGCATTATGTTATAAGAATTACAAGGCTACTTGATTACGTAGCATCAAGTCTACAAGGCTCCATTGCATCATTACTACGAGACTACAAGCCATGAGGTTACGAGACTATGCGATTGCAAGTCTTAAAGGTTACGTGATCGCGAGGCTATAGGACTACGAAGCTTCCAGTACGCATAGTCACGAGACTGCATGACTAATTGGCCGCGTGGCTACGAAACGTCACGTCTCTAACTGACTACAATAGCACTATTCAGTGGTGAGAGTAAATTTATCTCATGCAAAGGTACTTGGTGCAAGTAGTACCGCTTTTCAGCATCAGATGACGTCACGTGTTGCTTGCAGGTAAATAATATTTCCTTTATGCGGGATGCGGGATGCTCACTATCGATCGCATAAGAAGGATGGCTTCGATAGTCTCCAAGGAGAAGGAAGTTCATCCTTCCTGCTAGTGCTTCTCAGATTTCTCACGGTCCGCCATATTGGAATGCATCGTCACGGCGGACATATTGGATGGGTGTGACCTTGACCTTTGACCGAAACCGCAAGATTGATCGCAAGCACACGGATTAACCATCAAAATATTGATAAGAATAATCAGGAGCACACGGAGAAAACCATCATAAAATTGGCAAGAATAATCAGGAGCACACGGAGAAAACCACCAAAATATTGTCAAGAATAATCAGAAGCACACGGAGAAAAACGACACACGTTTTCTTTGATATCATAAATTTACAGGAAAATAATATTTAATAAATAACAAATAAATTAATAAAAAATTTAAAATGACAAAAAAATACCAAAAATACATAAACAGATTCTGCTAGCTTGTGAACTTTTCATTGTTGAGCAAAGATATAGTTCTAATACAAGCCAGAATTGTATGTATTTTTGGTATTTTTTTGTCATTTTAAATTTTTTATTAATTTATTTGTTATTTATTAAATATTATTTTCCTGTAAATTTATGATATCAAAGAAAACGTGTGTCGTTTTTCTCCGTGTGCTTCTGATTATTCTTGACAATATTTTGGTGGTTTTCTCCGTGTGCTCCTGATAATTCTTGCCAATTTTATGATGGTTTTCTCCGTGTGCTCCTGATTATTCTTATCAATATTTTGATGGTTAATCCGTGTGCTTGCGATCAATCTTGCGGTTTCGGTCAAAGGTCAAGGTCACACCCATCCAATATGTCCGCCGTGACGATGCATTCCAATATGGCGGACCGTGAGAAATCTGAGAAGCACTAGCAGGAAGGATGAACTTCCTTCTCCTTGGAGACTATCGAAGCCATCCTTCTTATGCGATCGATAGTGAGCATCCCGCATCCCGCATAAAGGAAATATTATTTACCTGCAAGCAACACGTGACGTCATCTGATGCTGAAAAGCGGTACTACTTGCACCAAGTACCTTTGCATGAGATAAATTTACTCTCACCACTGAATATTGCTATTGTAGTCAGTTAGAGACGTGACGTTTCGTAGCCACGCGGCCAATTAGTCATGCAGTCTCGTGACTATGCGTACTGGAAGCTTCGTAGTCCTATAGCCTCGCGATCACGTAACCTTTAAGACTTGCAATCGCATAGTCTCGTAACCTCATGGCTTGTAGTCTCGTAGTAATGATGCAATGGAGCCTTGTAGACTTGATGCTACGTAATCAAGTAGCCTTGTAATTCTTATAACATAATGCTGTTGGAGCAGATGGATCAAAAGAGAAAATTCCGACGAAAACAGATACGGCAATTGGAGCCTTGTAGATGAGTAGCTTCGTAGTCAAGTACTCATGCAGACTTGTAGTCCTATATCCTCGCGGTCACTTAAACTTGAGTTCTAGAAGCTTCGTAGCTCTGTAGCCTCGCAGGCATGTATAACTCGTAACCAGCTAGATCCTTTTAGACTTGTAGTCTTGCGGTTCATAGTCTCTTAGACCCGTAGCATTCTAGCCAAATATATTTGGCGCTGATGAGACAAAAAGCAGTTGGAGCCTATGACTTTAGAAGCCAATGACTTTTGGAGTCAAAATACTGTCGGAGCCAATGAATATTGAAGCCAATGACTATTGGAGTCAATGTCTATTGTAGCCAATGTCTATTGGAGCCAATGACTATTGGAGCTAATGAATATTGGAGCCAATAAATATTGTAGTCAATGAATATTGGAGTTAATGAATATTGGAACCAATGAAAATTGGAGTCAATGAATATTGGAGCCAATAAATATTGGAGTCAATGAATATTGGAGCCAATGAAAATTGGAGCCAATAAATATTTGAGCCAATAAATATTGGAGTCAATGAATATTGGAGTTAATGAATATTGGAGCCAATGAAAATTGGAGCCAATGAATATTGGAGCCAATAAATATTGGAGTCAATGAATATTGGAGCCAATGAAAATTGGAGCCAAAAGACTGATGGAGCCTTTTGGAGCCTGTTGGAGCATTTGGAGCAATTGGAGCCAATTGATATTGGAGCCCGTGAATATTGGAGCCAATGATTATTGGAGCCAACGAATATTGGAGTCAACGAATATTGGAGCAAACGAAAATTGGAGCTAATGAATATTGGAGACAACGAATATTGGAGACAACGAATATTGGAGCCAACGAATATTGGAGCCTACGAAAATTGTAGCCAACGAATATTGGAGACAATGAATATTGGAGCCTACGAAAATTGTAGTCAACGAATATTGGAGCCAACGAATATTGGAGCCTACGAAAATTGTAGCCAACGAATATTGGAGACAATGAATATTGGAGCCTACGAAAATTGTAGTCAACGAATATTGGAGCCAACGAATATTGGAGCCTACGAATATTGGAGACAATGAATATTGGAGCCAAAAGACTGTTGATGCCATCCGTTTTCTGTGTGTACTGTTTGTACGTTCCGTTTCCTGTGTGTCCTGTGTGTACGTTCAGTTTCCTGTGTGTACTGTGTGTACATTCCGTTTTATGTGTGTACTGTGTGTACGTTCCGTTTTCTGTGTGTACTGTGTGTACGTTCCGTTTTCTGTGTGTACTGTGTGTACGTTCCGTTTTCTGTGTGTACTGTGTGTACGTTCCGTTTTCTGTGTGTACTGTGTGTACGTTCCGTTTCCTGTGTGTACTGTGTGTACGTTCCGTTACCTGTGTGTACTGTGTGTACGTTCCGTTTCCTGTGTGTACTGTGTGTACGTTTCGTTTCCTGTGTGTAATGTGTGTACGATCCGTTTCCTGTGTGTACTGTGTTCATGGTCTATATGTCTGATATTGACATGACCCGGACTTGCGGTCCGTGCCTTTACGATGACGGTGCTGCCTTTTCGTTGTCGGTGCTTCCAAATGTGCTGCCTTTTTTTATTGTGCTTCCAGAATGTGCTTCCTTTTTGTTGATGGTCCTTCTATTTTTAATGTTGTTTTGACTCTTGTATTATTGTAGATGTTTCTTGATTTGACTAGCGTATTATTCCATACGGTGCATGTATATAAGCGAGTCCTAGACAGCAGGGCGCTCAGTTTGTTACTGACGTCGGCGGTGTAAGGATCACCTAGTTTATTTCTTCTGGTGCATTAATCACGTAATTACCTGTTCTTGCGAACTCGATGGCATCTTTACCGACTTTAACGTCGAACTCGATGGAGGTTGTACCATCGTCTACGGGAACCTTTACGACAGCTACGACGGAGAAGGAGCAGATTCCTTTGACAACCACGTCGACAACACTGGAGGAGATTTCAACAGACGTGATACCACCAGCAGAAGAGACTTTAATCCCGGTAGTGCTGGCTGTGCAGGAAAACTCGACGAACTTCGTTTCGCCCTCGATGGAGACTTCAATGGATGCCGAATCGACAACAACTAACGAACATCGGTGCTGTTACTGTGACAAGATTTTCTCAAACAGCAGCAATGCTCGACGGCATGAGAAGAGAGAATGTGCCAAGAACCTATATCGTAAAATGTTTGTTTGTGAGAAATTTCATAAGCAGTTTGCCAGAAAAGATAATATGAAAACGCACATGAAGACATGTAAAGGTCCTGCTGTGCGGCAGAAAGTAAAGGTTTCGGTGCAACAGCGATGCGTCGATGTTCATAAGAGTATGCCTGGAAATGGTACTACTGTTGCAACGTCCATATCTGGATCGGGTCTGAAAGGTTCGTCTACATCGGCACGGTATCCTTGCAGCTACTGTGATATGTCGTTCACATTTTCCCATGATGCACGAAGACATGAGCGGAGCAAATGCAAAAAGAATCCTTCTCGTATAAAGTTTCGATGTGATGATTGTCATGAATGGTTTACTCGAACTGATAGTTTGCGACGACATGCGAAAATATGTAAAGGTGAAGTTCGTGTGCCTACTGCTTAACTACCTGCAGACATTTCGACTCCTCGCTTTAGATTGAAGGCTCGTGAGCGTACAATCAAAAAAACAGATGCGCAGCAACCGATTGCTATGACGACTGAACATGGACCTAAACCTAAGACTGTGTTCGGAGCATTACAAGTGAACGATAATGGCTTCTACTTGGCGCAGACTGCATTTCGTGGAACGTTGAGAGACTACTATTATCTAAATACGTTCGGTGAGTCGAAGGATATTTGTACTTTTCTTGATGATATCAGACAGGACATAATCAATCAGCTTACTGATGACGTAGCAACAAACGGACCATTAAAATATAACTTGTGGTTGGACTGTCTATATGGAAAGCCATATCCGTTAGATGACAAAGTGAAAAAGTGTGCATTCAAGACATCGGCTACAGTAATTTACAGTTCTAACGATGTGAAGCAAACTGTTAAACACGGTATCCAGAAACTCTGTCAAGAAGAGGAGAACTATGTCAGTAAAGGATCTGGTTGGACTCTGTCTAATATAAACCGATTGGAGCTAAGAATAAGTCATTTCACACCGATGCGGAACTAAATGATTGATTATAAATTTGCTAGCTTTCGTAAGTGATCCTGTAGTAGAATAGAAATTATGTAATAAATATTCTGTTTGTAAAAGAACTTGCGGTGTTTAATTCCTCGAACCTGTTACTATTATGTTAAATTGATGTTATATTTAATTTTTTTGTATCGGCCAGGGGTCGAACCAAGGATAGGAACTGACCGGGTCAATCAGTATATTGATTGCAAATTTATTTAATAAATTTTGGAACTTTTCCCGAATTTCTAGCTAAATAATTACGGATTTTCAAGATGGCGGCCAAATTTCAAGATGGCGGGCACCTTAGTAATAAATGATTACTGCATTCTAGCGGGTAAGAGTTAAACTAACATGGTGTCAGCGCACTCTAGCCGACGATACAATGATGATGGCTTCCAACATCGAAGACAAGATGGCGGACATGACGTCATACTAGGTGACGATATATATGCTTTGAAAAAAGTGGTGGGAGTCAGTATGCCAGCGCCCTCCACGAGGGAAGGATCGGATGTCATTTTTAATTTTTTGCCCTCACCGGGTTCGAACTGAGGACTCTGAGCTCCGTGTCGTAAAGTACATTTTTTAAAAAAAAAATTAAAATTTTATTAAATGGATTTTTTATAATTTTTAAATTTTTTTTCATTAAAATCGGATAATAAATAAAAAAGTTAAAGATGGCGGCCGTAACAAAATTTGCAACGGTGACATCATCATCCAATATGGCTGCCATGACATCCTTATTTTCAAGGTCGGCGGCTTATAAGCGGCTAGCTCTTAGGAGTTTTAAGCCGCTTTTAGGAGTTTTCGTTTTTTCTAGGGCAAAGCGACTTTTGAGGAATTTCGAAATCCTAATTTTTGAACTGTGGAATTATTTGAGATTTTTTGGTGGAAATTTTTTTCAAAAAAATTGAAATTTTGGCGTTTTTTGAGGAATTTTGGGCAATTTTTGCCCAATTTTGGTCATTTTTGGCGATTTTTGAGGATCAAATTCCAGGTCAAGGTCAAAGGTCAAGGTCAAGGTCATCCAAGATGGCCGCTGTGACGTCAGTTTGGTCGGTCATTGACCGGCTCCACGCTCCACCGCCTGACGCCTGTGCCAGAAAATACTATCCTATACTACTCAAGTTCTTTTACAAACATAATATTTATTACCTAATTTCTATTTTACTACAGGATCACTTGCGAAAGCCATCAATCTTTTAAATATTTAGCCCTGCATAGGCGTGAAATGACTAATTCTTAGCTCCAATCGGTTTATACTAGACAGAGACCAACCAGAACCTTTACAGACATAGTCCTCCTCTTCGTGACAGATTTTCTGGATACGGTTTTTAACAGTTTGCATCACATCGTCAGAACTGTAAATTACTGCAGCCGATGTCTTGAATGCACACTTCTTCACTTTGTCATCGAACGGATATGGCTTTCCATATAAACAGTCCAACCACAAGTTATACTTCAAAGGTCCGTTTGTTGCTACGTCATCAGTAAGCTGATTGATTATGTTCTGTCTGATATCGACAAGAAAATTACAAATGTCCTTCGTCTCACTAAACGTATTTAGATAATAGTAGTCTTTCAACGTTCCACGAAATGCAGACTGCGCCAAGTAGAAGCCACTATCGTTCACTTGTAATGCTCCGAACACAGTCTTAGGTTTAGTTCCATGTTCAGACGTCATAACAATCGGTTGCTGGGCATCTGTTTTTTTGGTTGTACGCTTTCGTGTCTCCAATCTAAAGCGAGGAGTCGAAATGTCGGCAGGTAGTTCAGCAGTAGGAGCACAGACACCACCTTTACATTTTTTCGCATGATGTCGCAAACTGTCAATTCGAGTAAACCATTTAAGGCACTCATCACAGCGAAACTTCATGCGAGAAGGATTCTTCGTGCATTTTCTCCGCTCATGTCTTCGTGCATCATGGGAAAATGCGAACTACGTATCACAGTAGCTGCAAGGATACCGTGGTGATGAAGACGAGCCTTTCAGACCTGATCCAGATACAGGCGTTGCAACAGTAGTACCATTTCTTGGCATACTCTTATGCACATCGATGCATCGTTGTTGCGCCGAAACCTTTACTTTCTGCCACACAGCAGGACCTTTGCATGCCTTCACGTGCGTTTTCATATTATCTTTTCTGGCAAACTGCTTATGACATTTCTCACAAACAAACATTTTACGATATAGGTTCTTGGCACATTCGCTCCTCTCGTGTCGTCGAGCATTGCTGTTGTATGAGAAAATCTTGTCGCATTAACAGCACCGATGTTCGCTAGTTGTCAAATCGGCATCCATTTAAGTCTCCTTCGAGGTCGTATCGTCGATCGTCGTGGTTTCCTGCACATCCAGCTCTGTAGTCATTAAGCTATCTTCTGCTGGTGGTATCACATCTGTTGAAATCTCCTCCAATGTTGACGTCGTCGTCGTTGTCAACGGGATCTGCTCCACCATTGTCGTCGCTGACGTAAAGGTTCCCGTAGACGATGGTACAACGTCCATCGAGTTCGACGTTAAAGTCGGTAAAGATGCCATCGAGTTCGCAAGAACAGGTAATTACGCGACTTATGCACCAGATGAAATAATCTAGGTGATCCTTACACCGTCGACGACAGTAACCAACTGAGCGACATGCTATCTAGGACTCGCTTATATACATGCACCGTATGAAATAATACGCTAGTCAAATCAAGAACCATCTACAATAATACTAGAGTCAAAACAACATTAAAAATAGAAGCAACATCAAAAAAAGGCACCACTAAGTAGCCAAGTAGCCACGTTGACTTGTAGCTATGTAAACAAGTAGTCTTGTAATCTTATAACATAAAGCTGCTGGAGTAGTTGGAGCTTCGTAGACTCGTAGAATTGTAGCCTCATAGTCTCTTAGACTCGCAGCAATCTAGCCAAATATAATTGGTGCTGATGAAGCAAAAGACCGTTGGAGCCAATGGCTGTTGGAGCCAATGACTAATGGAAATAAAAACTGTTGGATTCATAGACTGTTGGAGACATTATATCCTAACTTATCATTGCCGATCGCATCCTACCGAGTTGAATGAACGAGAGAGAATGTGCCTCCTTTTCGTTAAATGAGCCTTCGTTTTATTCAATTTCCGTCCAAACGTGCTATGTTCTCATTAAATGCCTGTCCTGTGCTAACGAAGCGTAGTCGTTATGTGTACATTGCGTATATTGCGTACATTGCATGTACTTTGCGTACGTTGCGTGTAATTTGCGTGTACTGTGCGTCAATTGCGAGAAAATTACGTGTTCGTTCCGTTTCCTGTGTGTACGTTCCGTTTCCTGTGTGTATTATTTCTTCATTTCGTTTCCTGCGTGTAATATGCATGTATTGCGCGAACATTGCGTACATTGCGTGTTGGAGCTTAGGATCTGATGGTGCGAATTGTGTTGCCTTTTCGTTGTCGGTGCTTCCAAATGTGCTGCCTTTTCGTTGTCGGTGCTTCCAAATGTGCTGCCTTTTCGTTGTCAGTGCTTCCAAATGTGCTGCCTTTTCGTTGTCGGTGCTTCCAAATGTGCTGCCTTTTCGTAGTCGGTGCTTCCAAATGTGCTGCCTTTTCGTTGGCGGTGCGTCCAAAATGTGGTGCCTTTTTTTGATGGTGCTTCTATTTTTAATGTTGTTTTGACTCTAGTATTATTGTAGATGGTTCTTAATTTGACTAGCGAATTATTCAATACGGTGCATGTATATAAGCGAGTCCTAGATAGCATGTCGCTCAGTTGGTTACTGTCGTCGATGGTGTAAGGATCACCTAGATTATTTCATCTGGTGCATAAGTCGCGTAATTACCTGTTCTTGCGAACTCGATGGCATCTTTACCGACTTTAACGTCGAACTCGATGGACGTTGTACCATCATCTACGGGAACCTTTACGTCAGCGACGACAATGGTGGAGCAGATCCCGTTGACAACGACGACGACGTCAACATTGGAGGAGATTTCAACAGATGTGATACCACCAGCAGAAAATAGCTTAATGACTACAGAGCTGGATGTGCAGGAAACCACGACGATCGACGATACGACCTCGAAGGAGACTTAAATGGATGCCGATTTGACAACTAGCGAACATCGGTGCTGTTAATGCGACAAGATTTTCTCATACAACAGCAATGCTCGACGACACGAGAGGAGCGAATGTGCCAAGAACCTATATCGTAAAATGTTTGTTTGTGAGAAATGTCATAAGCAGTTTGCCAGAAAAGATAATATGAAAACGCACGTGAAGGCATGCAAAGGTCCTGCTGTGTGGCAGAAAGTAAAGGTTTCGGCGCAACAACGATGCATCGATGTGCATAAGAGTATGCCAAGAAATGGTACTACTGTTGCAACGCCTGTATCTGGATCAGGTCTGAAAGGCTCGTCTTCATCACCACGGTATCCTTGCAGCTACTGTGATACGTAGTTCGCATTTTCCCATGATGCACGAAGACATGAGCGGAGAAAATGCACGAAGAATCCTTCTCGCATGAAGTTTCGCTGTGATGAGTGCCTTAAATGGTTTACTCGAATTGACAGTTTGCGACATCATGCGAAAAAATGTAAAGGTGGTGTCTGTGCTCCTACTGCTGAACTACCTGCCGACATTTCGACTCCTCGCTTTAGATTGGAGACACGAAAGCGTACAACCAAAAAAACAGATGCCCAGCAACCGATTGTTATGACGTCTGAACATGGAACTAAACCTAAGACTGTGTTCGGAGCATTACAAGTGAACGATAGTGGCTTCTACTTGGCGCAGTCTGCATTTCGTGGAACGTTGAAAGACTACTATTATCTAAATACGTTTAGTGAGACGAAGGACATTTGTAATTTTCTTGTCGATATCAGACAGAACATAATCAATCAGCTTACTGATGACGTAGCAACAAACGGACCTTTGAAGTATAACTTGTGGTTGGACTGTTTATATGGAAAGCCATATCCGTTCGATGACAAAGTGAAGAAGTGTGCATTCAAGACATCGGCTGCAGTAATTTACAGTTCTGACGATGTGATGCAAACTGTTAAAAACCGTATCCAGAAAATCTGTCACGAAGAGGAGGACTATGTCTGTAAAGGTTCTGGTTGGTCTCTGTCTAGTATAAACCGATTGGAGCTAAGAATTAGTCATTTCACGCCTATGCAGGGCTAAATATTTAAAAGATTGATGGCTTTCGCAAGTGATCCTGTAGTAAAATAGAAATTAGGTAATAAATATTATGTTTGTAAAAGAACTTGCGGTGTTTGGTTCCTCGAACCTGTCATTATTGTGGTATTTTTACATAAAATTATTTTTTTATCGACCAGGGATCGAACCAAGTTTCAAACCACCCATTGCTTAATGAGTAAATTTTTTTTTATGAATTTAATAATTTTTCCCGAATTTCTAGCATTAAATTAACGGATTTGCAAGATGGCGACCGTAACACGATTTGCAACTTTAATAGGATCCAATATGGTGGTCGTAACGTAAAGTGTAAGATGACATCGTACTCAAACCAGATGGCGGGCGTAATAAAACAAGCAACATTTATATAATCCAATATGGCGACCATAACGATAAGTGCAACAGTGGTTTTTAAGATTTTTTATTATTTATTTCGATTATTTAATTTTTTTATGATTTTTAAAATTTTTCCCGATTTTCTAACATAAGAATTACTGATTTTCAAGATGGCGGACATGACGTCATACTAGGTGACGATATATATACTTTGAAAAAAAGTGGTGGGAGTCAGTCTGTCAGCAGCCACCACGGGGGGAAGTATCAGTTGCAATTTTTTTTGCCCGCACCGGGTTCGAACCGAGGACTCCGAGCTACATGTCGTAAATGTATATTTTTTAAAAAAATTTCGTAAAAATTTTATTAATTGAATTTTAAAATTTTTTTTCATTAAAATCGGATAATAAATTTAAAGGTGGCGACCGTACCGATAAATGCAACGGTGACGACATAATACAAGATGGCGGTCATGGTATCCTTATTCATAGAAATGGCTTATCGGAGGCTGTAGACATGGATGCTTAAGCCAGTTTAAGGAATTTTCAGCCGCTGGGATTTTTTATGGACTAAAACGGGAAATTTTCCCTCTAAACGAGAAATTTTTCCCTCTAAAAGAGAAATTTTTTCTTAAAACGGGAATTTTTGAGTCATTTTGAGTCATTTCTTGACGAATTTTGAGGAATTTTTTCCGCCGTGACGTCACAAATCCAATATGGCGGACACAGGCACCGGCACCACGCGCCGGCGCCAGATCTCGGACATACATTCGTATACTACTAACGTTTTTATAAACGGAAAGTTTAACAAGACGGAATGGTATGTCAAGAGTGGTGCGAGTGTGCATTATGACAGAAAACAGGATTGGTTGAAAAACATGAACTTATCGACGTGTTTACGACAAATCATCGTTGCTAACGAATCAAAGGTGTCAGTTGATTGTTTCGGAGATGTGGTCATCGTTTCGGATTTGGAATGTCACATAACTGTTAAAAATGTGCTATCCATGCCTACTTTGACAACAAATTTGTTATCAGTTAGCGAGCTTATCATGAATGGCAACCATGTTGTATTCTAAGAAAAGCGTTGTTATATTTATGACAGAAATGATGCTTTAGTTGCGATAGCTGATTTAACTGATGGTGTTTATAAATCGAGGTTGCAGTCGCCGAGTTACGTATTGGCAGCTCCTGCAGTAACCGGAAGATTATGGCACAGGAGGCTGGTTCCTATCAACAGTCAAGATATGAAAAAAGCTGAAAAATGGCATCGTATATGGCTTGTCATATGATGGTTCGTTTGACATAACAAAAGCAGAATGTACCACTTGTTGTGAGGGAAAGCAAATGAGGTTGCCATTCTCTCATGTTGGTGAACGAAGTACAAAATCATGTCATCGGATACACAGTGATTTGTGTGTGACCAATGGAGGTGAATTCTTTAAATGGCAGCAGATATTCCATGCTATTTGCAGATGATTATAGTAGTATAACTTTCATCTATTTTCTCAAACAGAAAAGTGAAGCTTTAACTAGATTTAAAGAGTTTAAATCAATGGTAGAAAACCAGCAAGGAGAAAAAATAAAGATCTTTCACACACATAATGGACTTGAATACTGCAGTAAAGAATTTTAAAATTATTTAAAACAATATGTTATTATTCACCAGAAAACGAATAGTTATACACCCGAACAAAATGGTGTCTGCGAAAGAGCTAATCGCACAGTGGTTGAAAAGGGCAAATGTATTTTGTATGATGCAAAGTTCGGCAAGAGATTTTGGGCGGAAGCGGCCAGTACTGCTGTTTACCTTAAAAACAGGTCCATTGTGTCAGGAGTACTGAAGACCCCTTATGAACTGTGGCATGGGTCAAAACCCAACCTCAGTGACATCAGATTGTTCGGAAGTAAGGTGATGGTACATGTCCGCAAGGAGAAACGACTCAAATGGGATAAGAAAGCCACACAGCACATCTTAGTTGGATATGGAGAGGATGTGAAAGGATATAGGTTGTTTAATCCTACCAAAAACACTATCATCACCAGCAGGGATGTCATTGTATTAGAAGGCGAGAAAGGTGATATAGCAACCAGCGAAGACGCTATATGGATACCAGATGATGAGACAGCACAGCATAGTGTGTGAACACCAGAGATCAGTGTGGAGAAGAAGAGCAGCGATTCAGTGGGGTCATCATGTGTTCCAGAAGTAGAGAATCAAAGTGACAGCTTTTCAGATTCTTCAGTATACACTGATGGTGAAGAAACATTTCATGGATTTCCACCAAGTGAAGTGCAGGAGGTCCCGACAACATTGGTTCCAGATCCGGAGACTTGTGTAAATACAAAGCAACAAAGGAAACAGCCAGAGCGGCACGGCTTTAGCAACATGTGTGTATCCAGTACTGTTTCAGCAACTGAGGAGATATCATTCTCAGAGGCTCTGGAAGGGCCTGAGAAGGAGCAGTGGAGGCGTGCCGTGGCTGATGAGTTACAGTCATTTGAGGACAATGATGCGTGGGAGCTTGTCACAAACCCTGATGATGTATCTATAGTGAAGTGTCGTTGGGTGTTAGTAAAACGTTTGATGTGGACAATAATGTGCAGTACCGGGCTAGCCTTGTGGCCAAAGGCTTTACGCAGAAGCCAGGTGTAGATTATAGTCATACTTTTGCGCCTGTAATTCGTCATTCCACTATTAGATTATTGTTTGCTCTTAGTGTTAAAATGGGAATGAGCATTACACATTTAGATGTAACTACTGCTTTTCTAAATTGTGTTTTAAAAGAAAAAATGTACATGTCAATACCTGAAGGGTTCGCAAACTAAAGTGGGGGAAATGTAAAAACAATTATTAGCTCAGATTTCAAGTTAAAGGATTTGGGTCATGTTAGACAGTATCTAGGAATGACAATAAATGTAAACAAAGATAAAAATGTTATAACTATTGATCAAACACAGTACATTGAACAATTATTTTAAAGATTCCATATGTCTGATTGTAAACCACAAAGTACCCCTATTGAACCAAAATTGGATGTAGAAAAATCTACAGAATGTTTACCTAATGTTCCTTATCAAAAACTCATTGACAGTTTAATGTATTTGGCAGTATTAACAAGACCAGACATTGCCTATGCTGTAAGCTATCTCAGCCAATTTAATACTTTTTCTAATATAAGCTGTTATAATTATGCAAAAAGAATATTAAGATGCTTACAATGTACTAAAAAATATTGTTTAAAGTATACCAGTAATAACATGGATTTACAAGGTTTTGTAGACAGTGATTGGGCATCTGATGCCTTAGATATGAAATCCTTTACAGGATTCTGTTTTCTGATGTCAGGGTCAGTAGTTTCCTGGTAAGGCCGTAAACAGAAGTCAGTTAGTCTGTCTAGTACTGAATCTGAGTATGTAGCTATGTCAGAAGCTTCCAGAGAAGCTGTTTAAGAATTTAATTCATGAGATTACTGGGAATTTATAAATAATTCATTTACATTGTGATAATCTAAGTGCCATGAAATTGGCCTCTAGTCAACAGTGTCATAACAGGTCAAAACACATAGATGTGCGTTATCATTAAATTAGAAATGTCATTCATGATAACATAATTAAAATTAAATATGTTCCTACTGGAGAAATGCATGTTGACATTCTGACTAAGGGTTTGTGTCATATAAACCATAAGTTCATGGTATTGTAAGTGAATAATGTTTTGCTTATTTTGATAATTAGTAATTATATCAAAATAAAATAATATTAACCTGTTTATGTCATCTAGTGAGTAAATTTGTAACTAACTTAGGAATGTATGACAGTCGTTCTTTTTCAATAAAACAGTCTGTTGCGAATATTCAACGAGTCTTAATAGTAACAAAACCTTATATGTTTCGGTACACATCGTCATTCAAGATAAGTGGTAGTAAATGTCCCTTACTTACGTAACGATATGTTTTTCGCCTACTGTTTCATGACAGACCCCAGTTTACTGCCTAGGCGGGAGTAAAAATGTGCTGCACACAATAAAAATTTCTTAATTTCCGTCGCAAACACCTAAATAATTATCGTTCCATTTCTAAAGTGGTCGAATCATAGGCAGCTAAACATGTGCATCTAGGGTTTTGAGGTCATCCATTTTAAAGTTATTTGGAAGACTGCATTGTACGTTGCCTGTATCGACATTTCTGCAACATATTTTTCCAAAACTTATTACAGATGGCTCATAATCCTTAGTGTTATTAGCTGCCTGGTACGATTTAACTATATAAATAGTAAACTACAACCATACTTAGAAGTGGGCAAAAGAGTTATTATCAAGCCACTCAACAGTGTCATGACTTAAAGTAATATTATTAAATACAGGAAAAGAAAAAAACTACATATTTATATAAAAAACTAATTGTTATTTTTCTTAATTTAAGTTTACGCCTTTTTTAGAAGTAAAAATTTGAAAATGAATATGATATAAGTGCAAACTAAGTAGTTAAGCATTTAAAAATATGCAAAATATTTTCAAAATAAAATACTTATTAACAAATTTTCGAGAAAATGTTTCGTGTAAATATATAACAAATCAAAGTGACCCTTGAACTCTCAGAAACTTTCTGACACAATTTCCATGACCAAATGAGTGTTCATATCACTCACCTTTGAACAAAGTGACTGAGTTGTATTTCCGGTGTGGTCAAGCGCTGATGTTCCACTCGTGGGGAAACTTGGCCAAGTTACTGTGAACAGATATGATTTCTCGGAGTACTCCCGTTCACTTACCAAGATACTCCGCCGCTGCTACATATCACAGCCTAACCACTCGTCCATCTCTTGTGACCTCGGTGTCGACATTGTTAAACCGTGATTTATTCCGCTCCAGAAGATGGCGTGGCCCACTGGTTGAAAGCCGCTGTTTGAGTGATATGGTAAAAATAATTGACTTTATTATCTAACGATCATAGCAAGTATTTATTAGCAATTATTTCATGGCTGATACTTGACCTAATGTCTTTGGTTTATTGCTGCTAATCAATCTGACTTCGATTAACCGCTTGGAAATCATAGTTTAAGCCAATACAGAATTAAATGCATACTTACTATTTAAAGTGTTATTGTAGTAAAATAGAATTTAAGTAATAAATAAAAGTATTGAAAGGTATTTTCCTTGTAATATCACATATTATTGATACAAGAACATCGGTTTTTATGATAAAAAAATTAATTCTTTTAGTAACATTATATTTAACTTAATAAATATTTTAAAGTTAAAATTACTTTCTCCTGTGCTGGAACTCTAGCTTTGCTTCAACAAGGAGAAGTTTAACAGCTGCCAGAATTTTTTTGTAGATTAAAGAAAACTATTCTAATTGTTACAATAATTCCCGATTATTTATAATTTTTTTAAATTTTTATGTTTTGATTTTGAGCAACAATGTTGGATTTCTTCGGGTGCTCTTTGCTATTCATGTTAACTAGTATACCATATTTTCCTGCCTAACGTATCCCATCGTACCGTCGATCGTATTCCAAGGTATACTGATGATCTTATCCTTACTCCCGTACTGAAGGCACAGTGGTTCGGAAACTCTTGTCTGATATGCATGTAACAGGTTATTTGTAAGCATAAGGCATGTTGAGTAACTCCGCACAGCAGGCTTCGTGGGCTCGCGAGCTTCCAAGACGTAGTTCATTCGTCTGCACGTGCACCAGCATGTCCAGGACAAGGCATGTCGCAGCAACCTGTTGCGGTGCATCTACGTAGACAGCCAAACGTCAAATGACGCGCAAATCTCGTCTTCGCTTTAACAGCTTTAATGCGTCCAAAATACATGCACCTGAAGCCATCGTCGTAGATCTCGTCCCGATGAGCACCGTGTCAAAGTCATGTCGCAGTCGTGATCGCAGACATCTTCGCCCAAGTCTCATCAAAGTAGTCATCACCGAGAGTAATGCCAAAGATGACCAGTCTGACCAGCCTTGCTGTGCCAATGACAGAAGTCGATGAAGCAGTAAACGAAGTGGACGTCGACGAGGCAGTCCGTTCAGCAATCAAGATTCTGCTTTTGTAAATGCTTTATATCTTAATCTAATATGTATATGATTGTTGTGCATATTTTTTTTTAATAAGCGTCCAAATGTGTGTCCTTTTCGTTGAATGCGTGTCCCAAATTGTGGATCATAAATAATTATTATGGATTGAGTGCAAACTAAGTTTTAGTGAGGACTGAAGTTTTCATGGTTCAGAGTCTCCTGGCCCTGTAGAAAGCTTAAAACATATTTCAGGGACACCTGTTCCTATAGAGAACATAAAACATGTTACGTTGGCCTTTTAATTCGATGATTTTTGAAGTGAAAACTTCTATAGGAAGGTTTGGATAGGGAGTAAATTCATGTAAGTCGTCATCGACATGGTCACGTGACGTAAATGTTTATATATATATATAGACACACACACTCAGTGGTGCGCGCGCAGCAAGTACGCTTCTTCAGTCCCTGTACATCAGTGCTGTGTATATGTGAATCGAATCTGTGTATACAGTGTTCAAATTGTGTTTTTGTTCAATTTTTATTTTAAATCTTAATATACGATTACTGTGCAGTAAAAAGTGAGTATAAAATATATTAATATTCTCATATAGATATATAGTTTGATTAAAGAAGAAAACTGAGTCTTTGTAGCAATATATACTAAAAATTAAGAACATTATTATTAATTTTTTTAATACCTACAATTACTATGCTATTCGTATTTTATAGTAATTTAGGAAATATTTTACTAACGTGACAAAACCAAATTGTTGTGTGATAATATTTTTTTTTTTTTTGTAAAAATTGCGTAAAAGTCTCTGATTTTTATCAAAAAATATTTTCTTATGTTACACAAATATATTTTACAAAGTAAGTGTTTCTTATTTCAAATTATATTTGTATTTTCTTAATTCTATTATTAGTTACTTATATTATTATTATTATTATTAATTCTATCTTTTGAAGTTTAGGAAAAAATGTTGTGTACATTATATTGTTATTCTCTCTAAATATCTATTTTTAATATTTTTTTAGATCCTCGATTTTGTGTGGAAAAGTCTTTGTAGCAATATAACCTAAAAATTAAGAATATCATTATTAATTTTTTGAAGTGGAAACTTCTATAGGAAGGTTTGCAGTAAAAAGTGAGCATAAAATATATTAATATTCTCATATAGATATTGTTACGATTTACCGCGGGTTCGTAAAGGATAGCCCAATTAATAGATTTTATTCACACACACAGTTTTATTTATTACCACTACTTGTCACTTACAATTCATCTTCTAAATTGGCAGATAATTAATTACACGTAAATAAATGTCAATTCCCCAGTTACTTGTTTCACACACCTCGCTGGGCCGCACTTCCGGCGCAACTCTCGCCACAGCACCCCTCGTGGGTCTCCGCCACGGGACTCCGTCGCCACGCTCCACCGCCGCCGTCACACTTCCCCTTCGCCGAGATCCCACACGACGACTCGCTCGCAACTTCACTCGGGACTCCGCCGCGCCCGCGACTCTATCGCCCGGAAACTCCACCGCGGGAAAACTCCTGACTCCACTGAACTCACTCACTCCCTGACCTGGAACCTTCGTCCAAGGACTTCGCCACTCTGCCGCACCCGCGGCACTATCGCCCGGAAACTCCGCTGCGGTAGAACTCCCCACTTGGACTCTCTGACTCAGACTCGAAGGTCGGCCCCACCTCCTTATATAGCCCTTGGGTTCCCATCCAGAACAATCGGGAATGTCTCCGAGATATCGCGCGACCTTCGCCGTCGAAAGGCCCAGAAACGCGTCGTGAGTCCTGTCGAAGGACGCGGCGGCTGCTCAAAGAACGCCGATAAACGCAACAAGCATAGGGTCCCCACAAAACGCGCCGATAAACATATCTGAGTCCTTTTATGCCGCAGTGCGGCCTCTTTGAAGTAACTCGATCTGAGGCAGGTGCGCGCTGTGAAGGTCAGGATGTCGCGAGATAGTATGACACGAGATACCAGGGAGAGGATGCGGGTGGAAGGGGGCGCAGACAGGCCGAACGAGCGCGGCGATGCCAAGCACTGCAGCCAAGCGCGATCGTAACATTGCCCCCTCCTCAAACCTGTTCGTCCTGAACAGGTAATGCATCTCCTCCTGGAGGTCCTCATGCTACTAGAAGTTTAGGCCTCCTGCCTTTCCTCCATCGCGGGCTGTACAGTCTCACCAGATAACCCTCTCTCTCATTAGATGTAGTTTCTCTTGTCACCCGGCGACACTTCTGCGTCGCAGATGCCCCGTGTTGTTCAGCAAACTGCCCGAGACGGGCTGAATGTTGCCTTGGACGGACCCAATACTCTTGAGTGCATTGCTTACTGCCTTCCAATGGTTTCCTTTTATCTTCCCTTTTTCTCTCCATTTCTTCTCTCGCAGCTACTTTTTCGCACAGAATTTCTTCCCGGCTCTTCTTCGTCTCTTCTTGGTTACTCGTGCCCTCTTGGTTCTTCTGAGTCTCGCCTGGACTGCACTTAGTTTCTCCTTGCACACTCTGCATGACCCCTTGTGTTCTCATTTTCTCTTCTCTGTCTTTCTTCCCCTGTTCTTGGTCTTTCTTCACCTCTTCTTGGTATTCCTGCATCTCTTCTTGGTCTTTCTTCGTTTCTTCTTTGCATTTCTCTATCTCTTCTTGACTCATGTACATCTCTTCTCGGCTTTTCTTCAGCTCTTCTGGGCATTTTGCTCTCTCTCTTTGGTTTGTCTTCATTTCTTCTTGTTCAATATTCCTTACTTTGTAACTCATCTTCACTACTTCTGTGTTTTTCTTCAGCTCTTCTTTCATCTTCATGACCTGGCTGTTCTCCTCTACTTGGCTAATGTCTTCTACGCTGTGTTCTTCGCTGTTCTCTTCGCTGTTCTCTTCACTGTTTTCCTCTTGGCTGGTCTCCTCTCGGCAGGTCTCCTCTTCGCTGTTCTTCTCTTCGCTGTTCTTCTCTTCGCTGTTCTTCTCTTCGCTGTTCATCTCTTCGCTGTTCATCTCTTCGCTGTTCATCTCTTCGCTGTTCATCTCTTTGCTGTTCATCTCTTTGTTGTTATTATCTTTGTTGTTCTTCTCTTTGTTGTTCTTCTCTTTGTTGCTCTTCTCATTGTTGTTTTTCTCTTTGTTGTTCTTCTCTTTGTTGTTCTTCTCTTCGCTGTTCTCCTCTTGGCTGGTCTCCTCTTGGCTGGTCTACTCTTGGCTGGTCTCCTCTTGGCTGGTCTCCTCTTCACTGGTCTTCTCTTCGCTTTTCTTCTCCTGACCGGTCTTCTGTTCGCTGTTCTTCTCTTCGCAGTTTTTCTCTTCGGTCTTAATTTGATTCTTTATTTCTTCCTGGCCATTCTTCATTTCTTCCTGGCCATTCTTAATTTCATACTGATCCTTCTTCATTTCCTCTAGGCTATTGTTTGACCTGCTCTTCGTTTCTTCATGATAGTCGTTACTCTCATTATTTTCACTCTTCACTTCTTTCGCTGAGTTCTTTATAGTGGTTCTCCATGCCCTCATGTCATTCACCATTTCTTCCAGGATAACCCTTATCTTCCTGATATCTTCTACACTTAACTCGTCAGCAGCCATCTCTCGCTAAAGCATTTACTAATTAATCAACGTAAATAAATTTTATTTTAATACTGTTCTTAATTAATATGAACTAGCCGAACCTTCTAATTAAACTAACAATAACTCTATTACATTCAAAACTAACACTGACTACAGTATACTCAAACTAACTTTATAAAATTTCAAATTCACTAAATTTCTAAACACTAACTATATTCTCGTAAACTAAATTATATCATTAACTTTTATTCTAATAATGTAACTAAATCCTAAATCTATTAATTAGGGCTATCCCACTTCTGACACCAAAATGTTACGATTTACCGCGGGTTCGTAAAGGATAGCCCAATTAATAGATTTTATTCACACACACAGTTTTATTTATTACCACTACTTGTCACTTACAATTCATCTTCTAAATTGGCAGATAATTAATTACATGTAAAGAAATGTCAATTCCCCAGTTACTTGTTTCACACACCTCGCTGGGCCACACTTCCGGCGCAACTCTCGCCACAGCACCCCTCGTGGGTCTCCGCCACGGGACTCCGTCGCCGCACTCCACCGCCGCCGTCACACTTCCCCTTCGCCGAGATCCCACACGACGACTCGCTCGCAACTTCGCTCGGGACTCCGCCGCGCCCGCGACTCTATCGCCCGGAAACTCCACCGCGGGAAAACTCCCGACTCCACTGAACTCACTAACTCCCTGCCCTGTAACCTTCGTCCAAGGACTTCGCCACTCTGCCGCACCCGCGGCACTATCGCCCGGAAACTCCGCTGCGGTAGAACTCCCCACTTGGACTCTCTGACTCAGACTCGAAGGTCGGCCCCACCTCCTTATATAGCCCTTGGGTTCCCATCCAGAACAATCGGGAATGTCTCCGAGATATCGCGTGACCTTCGCCGTCGAAAGGCCCAGAAACGCGTCGTGAGTCCTGTCGAAGGACGCGGCGGCTGCTCAAAGAACGCCGATAAACGCAACAAGCATAGGGTCCCCACAAAACGCGCCGATAAACATATCTGAGTCCTTTTATGCCGCAGTGCGGCCTCTTTGAAGTAACTCGATCTGAGGCAGGTGCGCGCTGTGAAGGTCAGGATGTCGCGAGATAGTATGACACGAGATACCAGGGAGAGGATGCGGGTGGAAGGGGGCGCAGACAGGCCGAACGAGCGCGGCGATGCCAAGCACTGCAGCCAAGCGCGATCGTAACAATATATAGTTTGAATAACGAAGAAAAGGGAGTCTTTGTAGCAATATAGCCTAAATTTTAAGAACATCATTATTTATTTTTAATACCTACAATTACTATACAATTCGTATTTGATAGTAATTTAGGAGTTATTTTACTAACGCGATAAAACAAATTTGTTGTGTGATAATATTTTTTTCATAAAAATTGCGAAAAAGTCTTTTTATCAAAAAAATATTTTCTTATGTTACACAATTATATTTTACAAAGTTAGTATTTCTTATTTCAAATTATGTATTTTCTTAATTCTATTATTAGTTACTTTTATTATTATTATTTCTATCTTTTGAAGTTTAGGAAAAAAAATTTGTTTATACATAGTTTTCAGTTTTCACTTTTGTCGGCAATCCTCATGACTGCTTTGAAATTTTTTATCTATATGTCTGTTGTAGCCAGCTGGAGCTAAATGAAGCTAGATGGAGTTAAATATAGCCTGTTGATTCAATTGGAGCCAAAAGTAATTTGAGCTAGCAGGAGCAAAATGTAGCCATTTGAAGCAATAAGAACCAAATGTAATTAAATCTATTTGGAGCCAAATGTAACCAGTTGGAGCAATTGGAGAGAAATTTAATTTGAACCAAATGTAGCCAGCAAGAGTCAAATGTTCCCTTTTGGAGCAACGTTTAATCTGATCAGTCAAACAAAAATTCATACATTAAACTGTCAAAAAATATATTCAAACTGTTGTAGATTTGATTAAAGAATTAATAAAAAAAAAAATTTTAGCTCACGTTTGACCCACATATTGTACCAGCCACTGTGTGAGTATATAAGTGGGGACCAGACGGCAGGGTCCCTAGTTCACCTGAGGCTTTGTTAAGTGTGAATCAGTTTTATTTAATATCTTTAATACATATGCAGACAGTTAGTTGAAGAATCTTTATTGTCAAACTTAAGATGTACCATCGTCAGCGGAGAACCTGACGGAAGTGACGTCAACGACGAGCGCGAAAATACCGATGTAACATATACCAACTTCAACGGAGATCTTAATGATAGCTACACCGACAACCGCGGAGATCCCAATGGAAGGTGTACCATCTTCACCGACAAGAAGAAGACTTTAATTCATGAAGTGCCTTCATCTGAAGAAATATCTATGTCACCATCATCATTAACTAGTTTTAACCCATCGACGATGACCACTGGAGTAGCAGGAACGTCTTCCGAGCATCGATGTCGCCATTGCAGCAAGAGTTGCTCGAACAAATGTAATATTCCTTCGACATGCGAAAAGAAGATGCGCTATGAATCGACCTCGCAAGTAGTTTGGTTGTGAGAAATTCCACCAGCAGTTTGCTGGAAAAGATTAGTTAAAAAGACACTTCAAGACATTTAAGGGTCCTGCTGCCCAGCAGAAAGCAAAGGTTTCGCAACAACACGTTTAACAGTTTATCTAGAATTGGTACAACAGCAGCAAGAACTTCCGCATTTGGCTCAGCCCTTAAAGATTTGTTGTCAAAAAGATACCCTTGCAGCTACTGTGGTATGTTATTCGTATTTTCCTAGGGTGCACGAAGACACGAAAAGATTAAACGTCGGCAGAAAAATTCTCATAAGAAAATTAGCTGATATAAGTGTCATTTATGGTTTACACATATTGATAAATAGAGAATACATGTGAAAAACTCTAAAGGTAAAGTTCGTGTGTCTGCTGTGGAACTACTCCTCAGTTTAGGTTGGAGACTCGTATGCATTCAAGCTCTGGTAGCAAAACAGATGTGCAACAACCGATTTAGTCCGGTGGCAGATCAAAAAAACCCGGAAGTGAGGTCCGCCCAATGTTTTATGGCATTTTCTGATTCTTTAAGGGATACTTAATGATATTCTATAGGGTGCCACTTTGACACCCTTGAGCAATTTAAGATATTCAAGATGGCGCCTTAGATGGCTCAAAATGTATTTATCGGCCATAAATTCGCATATAGAACACACTTGATAATCATGTTTGTGTCTAATATAATGATTTTAGTGTCTGGCAATACTAACAACTATTTATTTTGGTGATTAAATTGATTTTAAAGCTTTAACATATGTATTATGCAGAAAAATGGGACAACTACTGCCGATATACAATTTTTTTTTATTTATGTTTCAGGTGATGTGAACTGCAATATTTGTAGTGGTATCTGGTTTAGTGTGTAATAATCTAGTCAATGCTGATGCATCGGTTGCAATTGGGTTAACAAGCATGATTCAATTTGAAGAAAGTTGGCCTGCAGGATTCAATCAAACGTTGTCCACCAAAGTTAAAACTATGTCTACAGACAAGAAAAAAATGGTATTGGGAACAAAAGATGTTTGGGATACAGAAATTATATTTTCCCGATTCATGGTTCTAGTAGGTTCACGTGGACTTAATCCAGAATAAGTATTTCGTCATGAACTCTCTCCTGTGCCTACTTCAATGTTTGATAACAATGGTAACATGAGGGTTTCAAAAAATAAATCAACTCTGAAAAACATGCTTCAAGTGCAACATTCAACGAAAACTCATTCATCAAGCGAGTTTCCAGCAGTTATCCTAATTGATGGTTGTGCTGCACTGTGGACAGTGTTTTATCCTTCATCAGGCACTGTGAGTGACTTTGTGAATGGCTTCGTAACTTGTGTTTTGAATGAATTAAGAAAGGCTGATGTACATTTAATATTCGACCGATACCAAGACTTCAGTATCAAAAGTGTGACAAGAACATCTAGAGCTGGTAAACAAGCTAGCCTTAAACATATATTGACTCTCAACACACCTCTTCGATCTCAGAAAGTTCTATTAACTGTTACATTCAACAAGATTCAACTAATCAAAATCATTTGTGAAACATTCATAACAGACTGTGGCAAACATGCTGCAACATATGAACACAAACTCATCATTAGCGGGTTGGACTCAATACCAGTTCAAATATACGAAGGGGTTACAATATTCAGAACAGACCTACGAACAACGCATGAATAAGCGGATGTTATTATCCCACATCAAATGGTGTCCTGTGTTAATGAAGGTTATAAACTTATAACAATTATAAGTGATGATACAGATGTCTTTGTTCTGCTTCTTCACTATTACAGACATTGTGCACTCAATTGTACTGTTTTAATGGAAGGAACTGCATACCAGCGTCAAGTTATTGATATTGGAATGACAGCTCATAAGCATCGCGATATAATTACGTATCTTTTGGCGGCCCATGGTTTATCAGGTTGTGATACTGTATCCCATATTTATGGTATAGGAAAGGCAACTGTTGTGAGAGCATTCCAAAAGGGCTTAAAGCTATCGCTTTTAGGGCAAATAGGAGCCAACATTAATGATTTAATATATGAATCTACTGCATTTATATCATCATGCTATGGGTATTCTATCGCCGAAATTAGGTCTATGTCAGATATAAGATACAAAATGTGGCTTAAAAAAATGGGAACTGACAAGACCAACAAGACTGTGAAACTGTGTACCTTGCCACCTACTACCGAAGCCTTTGCCGAACATGTGAAGCGGACACATTTCCAAGTGTGTATTTGGAAATCTGCACTTGAGGAAAATCCACCACATCAACTGGCAACAGAAATGGGCTGGGTAGAAGATGTTGTCAACAAAAGCCTGATTCCTGTAACTGTACCAAGTGGAGTAATTCTGGCTCCACCCGAGATAACGTGGTTGGGCAAAAGAAAACCCTTGTTCTAATGGAAGATGCAGCTGTGTGTTTTCTAAATTAACATGTACACAATTTTGCCATTGCTATGGCGAAGTAACTTGTAGCAATCCGTGGACACAGTTCGTACCAACTGACCCTGCTGACGATTTGGATGATTAGAGAGATGACTTATTAATTGTGTAACATTGTAAATTTAATTTTATTAGCTAAAGAATTTTACATATATAGGTGTAAACACATATGAAATTTGCTTGACATATTAACTCTTGGTTAAGATTTTAATATTTATGTCTATAATTTTCAGAAAATTGATAATATCCATGCTAAATTGTCACCATAGTTTGGCACTTCGTGTGAAAATGAAATGCTAGGATGATCAAGTCTGGACTATGAGACATTTTGAATCGTCATAAGAATGTAATGTATACATTTATGACTTATTAGAATGATCATAAAAATTAATCAACTTTTGATATGTTGTTTGATATGATATCCATAGTGTGAGTGCAAATGTTTTTTTGGTAATGAAGTTACATTCCATTGGCCTATTCAATTTAGTAAAGTGAGACTGCAAGATAGTTTATTTTAGTTATTTTTATTTATAAAATTTACAACTAAGGCCTTCACATTTATACTGGATGTTAATATTTGTTTTGTTTTTTTTACTTCTGCAACAATTAAATTAAATACGTAATATTTAAAATTTTGATGCTAATCCTTTGCATATTAAATAAGATGCTTGTAAATGTTACAGGTTACTTATAACATTGATTACAACATAAATTATGTATATAAACGTTACAGCTAGCTAAAGATATTTCACGCCACATACAACTTCAATTAATTTTACAGTCCATGCTTTTAAATGTATTGTAAATGTATGTGTTAATGATTTAGTATTTAATCAAAGTTCACTTTCCTTGGAATCAAGTTATTCCAAATATATCATTATCAATTTACGAAATATTTTCTGCTATATTTTATAAAAGTATTTAATTGCCAAAATAATTTGTTCTTATATTTCCTAAGCCCTAAAATAATTTTATACACCACAATGATTAAAAAATGTGTCTTATACGCGCATATATGCCCGGTGAATGAAGTTTAAACTATCTTGGTCGCCGTCTTAAATATCTAAAATTGCTCAAGGGTGTCAAAGTGGCACCCTGCAGAATATCATCAGATATACATTGAAGAAACAGAAAATGCCATAAAACTTTGGGCGGACCTTACTTCCGGGTTTAGGTCAAAAATGCCATTTGGCAACCGGACTAATTGCGATGCCGCCTGGACATGAATCTAAACCTAAAACTGTGGTAGGTGCATTACAGGTTAATAATAATAGGTTTCACTTGGCTAAATCTGCATTTCGTGGTATTTTGAAAGATACTATTATTTAAATACCTTCAGTGCGTTAAAAGACATTTGTATTTTATTGGCTATATCAAGCATAACTTAATCAATCAGCTTACCGATGAAGAAGCAAGACATGGATTAAAAAAAAACATCTTATGGTTTGTCTGCGTATATGGTCAACCATATCCGTTTGAGGACCAAGTGCGATTTCAAGACGACGAATACTGGCATTTACTAAGTGAAGCAGTATGTTAAAAAGAGTATCGAGAAATTCGTCCGGGGAAAAAAAGACTACGTAGGGAAATGATCTGGCTCTGTCTTCAGTAAACTGACAGGAGCTGAGTGTTAGTCAGTTCAGAACTAAATGCTTATTGTATTGCTAGCTTTTGCAAGTGTTTATATAGTAGAGTTGAATTAACGTAATAGATAATATTTTTAAAATTATAATTAATTTCTTGCACTTCGAACGTAGACTTTCATGGTAAAACATTAAATTGAAGTGATTTTAATTAAATAACATATTAATAATTTTTTTTGAGCCTATGTCACTATTTTGTGCTTATCAATGATCGAACCAAGGACTGAAATCGATCGAATCATTAAAAATATTAATATAAAATGTTTAATGATTTTTTTTATTTTTGCAGTGTTTTTGGTTGATGATCACGGATATTAAACATGGTGGCCAAAATGCCGACAAAATGGTGGACGCTATGATCTGGTGATTGACACTACTGCACCCTATCTGGTAAAAAAAAAACAATATGATGGTAGTGCACTCTAGCATATGACAAGAGAATCAAACATGGCGTTACAAGATGGATGCCATGACGTCATTGTAGCGGAGTATATATTTCTTGGTACTAATGGTGAGGATACGTTGGCTGGTAAATATTGCTGAACATTGATGTCATTTTTACAAGTTAATACACCGGTAATCGAACCCAATATCTGTGTAGTCGATGACGTGTCTTTTATTTAATTATTTTATACAGTATTTTTGAAGTTATACTTCTTTAGGCGCGTTATGAAAAAGTGATGAGAGTGAAATTTTAAAATGCTCGCGCATCACTGTAACACAAAATTAACAGGTTGAAGCTGCGCGCGCACCATGTAACGACATTTTCACGGGAAGATGGTGGACCCACGTGTATAAACATAAACCCACATTAGGCGACATACCAAACGTATTGGTGTGCCAAAAGAAACTTTATGATAATGAAATTACCATGGAATTTTTTTTGGTAAACTAAAATAGTCATAGTAAAGAGTAAATTCCAAGGTTTAAAAAAACACATTATTTTGGTATTACATCAAACATAATACACATTTCCTCGTAACCTTCTGTCAGGACAGTGGTTATACTGCGCGGTCAATATGCTGAAGGGCTCAAAACTCGGCTGTAGGTTTTTTTTTTTTTACTTTTTTTGAAGTTATACTTCTTTAGGCGCGTTATGAAAAAATTATGAGAGTGAAATTTTAAGATGCGCGCGCATCACTGTAACACAAAATTAACAGGTTGAAACTGCCCGCTAAAGCGCTCATTAAGTCTCGAAAAAATGCTACCAACAAAATATAAATAGAACCTCTATTAGTCGCGCATGTTGGCACGCTCGTCGCCTCTGATCACTGTTTTCATATTTATAATATTTATCCACATGTTTCTAGTTTCTACATTCACAACACGTGTTTTAGTTTAATACAAGTGCGAATTATATATATGCTAATAAATTATATTCAGTAGTGATTTAAATTAAATATTTTGATTAATATTATTTACTATTCGTAAATATTAGTAAAAAAAATTGTGCTTATATACTTTTCCAAGTGCTCCAATGTAATTGAGGTTAACTATCCGTATGTATTATTTATTGATATAAATTAAAATATTTTTATTTAATATAATTAATACTAAATATTATAAAATTATTAATGTTAATTATTTATTATTGGTCATTTAATACTTACAAAATAAATAAATAAATTTAATAAAACATTTAATAAAAAATTTGTGATAAAAATTAAAATTAAACATTAAATTAAAATATTTATTTTTAATATGTATTATTAATTTGAATAAATAATAAATATTTATAAAAATAAATGAACAAATTTAATGAAAACATTTTGATAAAAATGAAAAGTGAATATTAAATTAAGAAACTAAATATTTAAAAAAAATGAACAAACTTAATTTAAATTTTTGAATTGATTAGTAGATTTATTTATTTTATAATAAAATATTAAATAATCAATAATAAGTATTAAAAAATAAGAATCATATAATATTTAGTACAAATTATGTCATATATTTATTATTCTCTAAATTTTATTTATTTAATTTTTCAAATTTAAACTGAACTTTATTGACTGTGTTGACTATCTTTTTCCAGCCCTTTTATTATTTTATTGTAATTAATTATTTGCTTGCAATTAAAAACTTTTTTTTAATGATGCCAAAGAAGTATAACTTCTCACGCGCGTACATAAGTAGGTACACTCACCCATTTTTTTTTATAATTTTTTTTCAATTATTTTACATTAATTTCAAATTAGTCTGGTCGGATTCGAACAGGGGACTATGGAGGCCACGATTTATTTTTCAAATAAAATTTTGTTTTTTTATTAGTTTTAATACGTTTTTTTAAGTAATTAGGTACTTAGGAATCGAGGTGCCGAATTTCTGTCGATATATTATATTTCAGTCGTGATTTGAACCAAAAGGTCTAGGTAAAAGTTCATCTTTAGAGGCTTACTGAAGGTTCGTAGGGTAATTTAAGCCTCTTTGAGGACATTTGCCCCTCTTACTTTTCTGGGGAAAATTGGGAAATTTTCCCTTAAAAACGGGAAATTTCCCTTGAAATCGGATAATTTGTAGTCATTTTTGAGTACTTATTAGGAAATGTTTAAATCAAGATGGCAACCGTGATGTCACAATCCAAGATGTTGGACCCCCCAGTCCCAATATACGTTTCGGTACCAAAGCAAGTACCGACATTTATACTTATGTATCCTACTACTCACATTTTCATAGTGATATTTTAGTTATTTTATTGTGAGAATACTGTTATTCAATAAATCACTACATAAAGTAAGTCCTCTAAAATCTAATTGTACACAAATCAAATCGTAACCCAAAAACATTACAAACATAAAAGCCCAACATGACCGCACCTGCCTATAAAACATTTGTAAACATAACCAGTTGATGCTAGCAATTCTTGGTTTCAGCTATACTAGCGCTCTTGTGGCTGTACACGACCCAAAACCTTGATTCACACATGTCGTATAAAGAATTGAGTCACCGTTTTTAACAAAGGAAATATTAGACTTTAGTACCTCTATGGATGTAACATATTACGCTGCATTCTGATAGTTTTATCTAATATAATTTTGCTTGGAATTCTGTGTCAGCTGTATCGAGGTAAGACAGATATTCCATTTTGTGAACATGTATACATTGTTATGTGTTATTCTGCTATTAAAAATTGGCGCTTCATTGTGAAATCTTATTGCGGCTGATAACCTACTGAAATAAAGATTAACTCACAAATTAATCTGGATTTACAATAGTCCGTCACGTCCGTTCGAAATCCACCTGTCCGACACATTTTCGTCCATCAGCGCCCCGCAGCTAGTATGACTTCATTCGTCCGTCATAACATTTTCACAGATCAGTGCAGCCAATAATAGGCTTAAAAACCTAAATATCAGGGGAGAAATTATCGTAAAGTAAAGAGAAACAACATGTGTTGTTGAGAGTTCCCACTTAAAATTAAAATTACTGACAGATTTAATGCACCCACTATCGCAATCTGTAAAGTTCATTGCAAATAAAACCCGTGTCTTATCCTGAAGAGATATATCCTGATGTTGTCTGCTATTTATGTCATACAGGAACTCGTTTATACGTAGCTTACGTAATGTATTAGTAAGTCCCCGGAAAAAATCCAGATTTATAATTAAATTGCTTGGAGGTAAAATTTAACAGCCGTAATTTTACTAAGCAAAATGTGAACACCAAATTGTTAAACGATCAAAACAAACTACACAGGCTTGTAATCTGATAACAAGTGATTGCGCAACCAACCATCCACAGGTTGTCCCAGAACTCATAAAACGGAAAACTTGTAATTGAACAATTAATTACGGTTCCGAATCGAAAATCGAAAATTATTAAATAATATCGTAATTTATGAGTTATATGCATTTTTAAAATATAAAATCCCCACTGTTCACCTAATTATCAAATACGAAGACTACACATTGTTGTTAAGCAAGACCGAGTAATCTTAATATTGATAACAATTTGAAATATAAATCAAACCTTCTAATTTTGAGAAGAAAAAATATTATTTAACGACTTATGCGTAAAAACATTTTAACCAGGTAACTTGGATTATTTAAACTGTAAAAAAAAAGTTTAGTATTATTTTACTTTCAATTATAGTGAATAGTGAATAGTGAATTATTCAGGATTGCGTGAAATAAAATTTAGTCGAAATATCTAATAATTTCATCATCAACCTTATAACTCAGATTGAAAAACAGTAGAAAACAATTTTTTCTCCGGGCTTCCTCTGATGATTAATCTTTATCATGAAAACATACGAAACAGTCACTAATTTGATTCAGAAATGTTTTTTTTTTTCAACAGTGTCAAAGCTTAACAACCGAAAACGTAATGCATAGGCTATATAGAATATTCACAAATTGTGAAGCATAAATTCAATATTTGGCAGGTAATTCCAAAACAAGCATTTATTTTTAGTTAACGTATATCCAGAAACGAAACCCTGCAATGTTACCGACGTGAACAGCAGCGGTCAATTTGAATTGGGTGTAGCCTACTTCAGGACTTCAGGATGTGCAGGTAGGAAACATTGCAGCAGGAGCAGTACGCATCTACCGAGGACACTTCCACAACAGAAATGTGCCGAATAGAAACACCATCGTATGGCTTAACTTGCGACTGCCTGTAACTGGGAGTTCTACAGGCAGGGCGATGTGTATCAGACTGAGCACGGCTCGCTCTAAACATCTGGCGGCTCCCTGCCTCCCGCGGGGCGTATGACCGCCACTGCGATCACGTGTCCTCTCAGCCATGGAGCAGTCCTTGAAGCCCGCCTGGTACAGACGTGCTCTACTGTTATTGTTAGCGCTGGCCAAGGTGCCTGGGTCCCCTCGGGGAATGATTGCTGACCTACGACGTGTCGGAGCTGTAGCCGGCTCTAGTATCTGAGTGATGCTCTCGCCAGGTTACCGAAACGGGCATGTGATGCGAATATATAGCCTCTCCTGCTTACGGCAACCCATAGCCTTCACGCAGCGCCAGTGTTGATATACAAATAGGGCTCTGCCGGGAGTGCCCGATCCTCTGACTTCCTCGGTGTGTCGAAACGGGAATTCTAGTAGGTTAGTAGGCTGTGGATGGGTGGCTGCGCCCTGACCTGCCGAAAATCTATCGGGGGGTTTGGACCCCCAAACCCCAGGTGGTGTCTCAAGACACCTGGTTCATAGTGATGAAACAAATGGTGTGCATGGAATAGCGAAGGGTCGCCGTGGTCGGGCGCAACCCGGGCCTTTTCTTATGAGGCTGTAACCCGGTGGCGGGGGAGAGTCCGAGGTGAGTAACCGAGGATATCTATGTGGCTGAGGGCGGCGGTCTCTGGAACTGTAGGTGGTGCCGGGAACGCACTATACCTGAATGTGAAGGGTACCATGGGACTGATCCTTTGAAGAGACAGATCCCCGCTGAGGTTTTCTTAAACGGCCCTGGATCAGATTATGGAGATGGACTCGTGGTGGCAGTGGTGCTCCTATCGCTTGGAGCACACTCAGAGGAGTCCCCGCTCTAATGACGAGTGGCAGTCGTGAGCTACTTTAATGCTCGGGTACTAGCCTGCAAAGCTAGCAGAGGCGGGTAACCTCGGCTGGATCACGAGCAACTGGGTGACCGAGGGGTCCCAGTGATGTGAAAGGTACGGGCTGTGTCGGTATTTACCGGGCCCACAGTGGGGGGGCTTGCACTGGTGGTGTCCTGGGGTATTCGGCGGCTGGAGGTCTGCGGTGGCGTAGCATGTTGGGATGGGTTCCTCAACCTCTGTGCGTAGCCGTTGGCCTTCAGAACCGTGCCGCGTCTGAATAACGTAAATATTCCAGGTCCATTGGGGCCCATGGGAGCCTCACTACCATGTAAAAAAGATCCACCTCTGGTGTATTTCCAGGTTCGGCCCTTAAGGGAGTAGGTATGGAACCACAGGTGCGCGCAGCTTATAGATCTTGTGATAAACTGTTACTGTTAGCGCCTGTAGCTTGGCAGGGTTTCGTTTCCGGACATATTATTCTTAACAATTGTTTATATTGGCATTCTCTGCCATCCATTAAATTTATGTTCTGCAATTCGGAGAACAAAATGTATAGTATAAATAAAATGTTGGCCTTCTATACACATAAATACTGCTAATTTAAAAGTTTTTGGAACATTTAACTTCAAATATGGGAGATGAAAACGCAAACCAAACGCAAGAAGTTCAAAGTTCGCCAATACTTGAGTTGTGTTTTTGCTCCTTGTGTAATTTATAAAGTGGTAGTTTGGAATGTTGTTACTGAACGATTTGCGTCTTGTCTTCTTGAGTTCCTTGAGTAGTTTATAAACTCGGGCTTACAAATCCGTTAAAAAAACTCAATGGTAAACACTGTAACCTTTCTATACCTTGCCCGATTTATTTTTTAAATTTCGCATAAAGGCTACATATCTTTGTCGTTACCATAGTGGAATTTCCGAAAAAAATTTACATAGTCACTCAAAATTTAAAAAAAAAACTGTTTAAAATTATTTAAAAAATCATTTTAAAAGCACACCATTGATGATTTGCACTGGTTGTCATGGAAAAATCTCAAAATGTACAATGAAGAACACATGGAGAAAAAGCCAATATCACATTATGTCAAATGATACATGCCTAGACAGTACAAATAATTCCAAGAAAAGAAGTTAGACAAAAAATATTAAAGCAAAGCCAAATACAATAGGCTGACAATGACGAGACACTACGCAACAACAACAGTTAATACAGAAAAACAACAACCTTGGACAACACAGCATCGCACAGATGAAACTAAGGATGAAACTATCATCAGGCACAAACAGATTGATTGTTTAGACTGTAAAACAGGGGTTTATATGTCTTTGACCCCTCTCCTTGTGCAGCCAATGACAGCCGAGCACTACTGTCACTACCTTTTCGCTTTTCTCAACCTCAACAGAGGGCAATAAAGGCAAAGGTTTGAAGAGAAGGAAAAAGACTATGTTGAGGTCAGGCAAGTTTAATTGCTGTTAAGTTCTCAAAAGATCAACAAAATCATAACGGTAATATGAGCTCTCCAAAACCTCAAATCACACAACAACAAAGTTACTTTATAACTCAACAGAACTTCCAAAAATATTAAAATATGAATTCAAAATAACTGAGCTCTCATACTGGACAATCAACACAAATGTATTACTTTACTCAACAGCAAAATGATTCCAAGGTAACTTGAAAAATTACATGGGTGAACTGTAGGTAGAAACAGGCAACGTTCGCTGCGTCTTCACATAAGTACATTGTTACCAGAGCATAACATATGCACATTCTCCCTAAAATCGAAACCTACGACAGTTTCTATAAAACCAATTTAAAATTACTCCAGTAATTTTAAAATACTTCAAAAAAAACGCCAAAGAGAATACTTCCAGGTACAACCTTTCCTCACATAGGTAATATTGTAACTGAAAATACCACAGCTAATTATATTACCAAAATATCTTCATATAATATCTTAGTATTAACTTGTAAGTCAGCAAAGAAATATAAATTACTCACCAGACCAAATCCAATACGTTTACATGTAAATAGGCTCTGGCAAAATGCACACTTATTTTATCAGTAAGGTGGATTCATAACACAGACGTAAACAAACACCTGTAACTCAACGTCTCTCAATTAATTATCAAGAAAAATATATCAAGGTAGGTAACCAACTATTAATCCTTGTATCAAGATATTATTAAAGTGGCAGCCTATCTGATATACCATATTATATATTAAATACATAACACAATAATAACATTGATAAATATATATGTCTATAAAATATATCTTGTACGGTTTATTATATTAAAACAATTTAAAGACTTTTATTACAAGCATGAAATCTTAAGTCTCTTATTACTTGCAAGTGTTCAGACCACAACTCTTTGTCGATAGCTTCAAAATTTAACAAAAAAAATTAACTGTGTTCATAGCACCGACAGCCGCAATTAATTTTCCCCAAAAATTTAATGTAAACAACAAAATTATTTTATGACACGTCCAGCTACCTCATTTATTTATTCAGTGATGTATATTTTTTTTGCCCAGCATTATTTAATCCAATATATACTTGATGCATCACTTGGGTGCCTCATTAATTTTAAAAACAGTTAAAACAATAAATAAATACTGCTCATTTTAACTGTCATTATACTATTTCGTAACTATGTATACTGACCATTAACTGCTTAAAAAGTCAGTTGCCCAAGTCACCAGCAACCATAAATAGTACTTTTACAGTCAGACAGGGAAATAGAAAATTACCAAAATTTTTCCCTACTTCCACTTTTCAGGTAATCTCGCTTTTCTTAAAATAAAGCCGGCAATAGTTTCAAAGCCGATCCAAGTCAAAAATTCCGGCAACATGCTTAAAAACCAAATAAAAGTCCAACAATTACTTGTCGATGTGCAGGAACAAACAGGTTTAAAGCCAAAACATTCAGATATTTAAACCTGTTAATTTTTTCGTAAACTCCCTCGAAAAACTCCGGGCATGAAACATGCCACTCCCACAAGTATTGTAAAAGCCTACACGGCTTCTCCTTTTCATATTCAAGACATGCCGAATTCGCAAGCAAAATGGCACGCCCCGACCTCGTAGCATGCAGCACACGACCATCATAATTCGTAGACGAAAATCATCTTGGCTCACTAAACATTAACACTGTTTCAACGAACATAAAATCAACGCCGCAACTAGTCATTTCCTTCACCTGCAACTTGCAGTCGATACACTCTAATTAATCACTTCACGATTTGGCAGCTCGAAGTCCGGTAAAATCGCTAAAATTACAATTTTCTAGTCGCTCGTCCTCCGACAACATGTTACTGCTCTCGTTGTCCAGGCAGTTTCCTTGACAGCTGAACAACAGCCACCTCGCTATCAAAACAAAAGTTCCCTGCTACTACCAATCGAGGAAAAAAAATCCCGCTCGACAAACCCGAGCGCAAAACTCCCGACGCTCCACGCAGAAACAACTACACACGGCACGCCACGCTAGAGCGCCGCTAGAGCGCAGCAACAGCCACATCTCAGCCAACTCACCACAGCTGTAACTCGACAACCAGAAATGTGATGTGCGCAGCACGACACAACTCTGATTGGTCAGACACCCAATAGCTGGCTGGTATCCAACTGCGAGGGTTACTGTTTTGCAATTATTGTTTTTGAGGCAATTTAGTTTCTCAATCTGACTTTTGTTCACCATCCTCGACACACAATTCAATATACATTTACCAACGTGCATTTACCAACAACGACGCACAATTCTATGTAGGGTACTACCTGTATAAATGGTCTTGCAGCATCAGCCTTGCCGTCTGGTTACATTGTATTTCATCATCGTTGCCAGAGCTACCTGTAAGTAGAGCCATAAGGAGTTCCAGGAGATTCGAATGTCAACCGCCTGTCACCTTCCAAAGACGAACACCGGAACACCGGAAGCTCTGTGTGTTTCCTTATTTCGTCTCCATATATTCGGCAAATGAGTCCCAGTGGGTCGTCGTTAGAATTGTATGAAACTATATTTCTCTAAAGGTCGATACGTTTCAGTTTTTCTTTAATATTTTAAGTTCGTTTGAATATTCTATCGTCGCTGTTATTTAACATGTATATCTTTCCTAGAGCGTTTAGTTCAGCATGCTACCAATGGTGGGTATTTTATTTATTTTCTTAAATGCTTTCTCTTGTGTTTTGATAACTATGTAAAGGATTTTTTTGTATCATTGAAGGTAAACGTAATGGATTTGAATTATATTTTGTTTGTTTATTGGAGGATTTCGTCTAAATATGCATCCAATTCGCTCCAATGTGTAAGTACCGTACTCTGACTTACATCCTCCTGATGTAAGGTCTAATATGAATATATGTTGGTCACTTGAACTGATGTCAGTCGTCGTTCACTTCGTAATGTGTCTGTCCAACCTCCTTCAGGCTTCGATACAGTATTCACTGTCGTGGGTAGGGGACGTATAAGTTGTCAGTTATCCCGCACTATTGTGACCTACAAATCTCTTGTGAGGGATAAACGATTGAGTACAGCACCCATTTCACCCATGACAGCTGAATGTCATATAGTTGACTTATCATTCGCATCTGCCTCAATTAGCAAGAGGCTGCAGGTATTCTTAAAAAAGATTATATTTCGAATTGGTTGGATCTAAAATACCAGTTTCAGGCAGCGCTCGTTACGCCTTACAAATGTCTTCCCATTCGGTACCTGTCAGTTGTGAAAGGGCCTATGGTAAATACACACTGCTCCCGCTGCCATTTTTTTTCCACATGCCCGTAAACCATTAACTCATCGGCCATATCTGCGAATGATAAGTTTGCCGTGCTATAGCTGTTTGTCAAATCTGTAATCGCAGCACCATACTCACTAACTGTCAACACTGCGCTGATCGCCCAAGCCAGCGTGCAAACGTACCACAACCAACCTGATACAGTGCTGCACACCAGACTGCTGGTTGCTACTGCATATGGCGCCCGACTCGTCTCCTGCTTCTTGCGGAGTGTTTGTACGCCACTGCGCTGCGATCGCATGTCCTCTCGGCCAATGAAGTGAGCCCCTGAAGCCCGCCAAATTCAAGTTTGCGCGCTACTGTTCGCTCCTATAACTTTACAGGGTTTCGTTTCCAGTTATAAGTTCCTTAACAAAAATGGCTTGTTTTGGCATTCTCTGACAGTTGTTAAATTTAAGCCCCACAGTTTGTGAACACTCTGTATCCTCAAAATCCTTCTTAGTAAAATAGAGGTGACCTTACTGTTGTGTATCCACAGGGTTGTCTACAGTAAGAACGTAGCCAAGGAGGCATGGTAGTCGGCCCTGAACTACAAAAGGTTCTTGCAGTAAAACAAAGTCCAGCTGCCATCCCTTGTTAATAATAATATTTGCATATGTTTCGACTGCTGACCTTTGTATATTCAGTTGCTCCCAAAGTCTGCAGTACAAGGCAGTCATAGTCAGTCATATCAGTTCCTTTTAAAATGCCTTATAGTGTGAGAGGCAGTCTTGTTAATTGACACAATGGTCAGGATACCATTTTTCGAGTTTGTCGCTGGTGAATTCTTTGAACTCCTGAGTTTTTTTTTACGTTAAGAACATTTGTAGCCACTGCATCCGCACAACAGGAGCAGAAAAGTGTGCTGCTACACTTTTGTGATGCATGTTCGTACACCTGGCATATAACGCAACGTGTTTGCATAATTGAGTTCCTCCTGAACTGAGCAGAACTACCGACACCGGGTGGCTGGCGACAGGCATGCGACTCGTAGCGGCAGTGGCGTGCTGCGTGTTGCTGGCGGGATCCACAGCTTGGCAGGAGCGACTGCCTCAGGAGGAGGAGCTGGAGGCAGGCGGCGACAACCAGACTGAGCAGGACTACCAGGACGACTACGCCGCCCAGTGGGCCGCAGCTTCGCCGCAGTGGGTTAACGAAGCCGTGCGCGACGTCGCCTACTACCTACGCTCGCACAAGTTCAACGACTATGACCGCCGCTTCTTCACCAGCCCCGCCAACGTCACCAAGGTCGGGTGCTCGGGGAATGTTTCTGTGGCTCATTGGTGGCCCTGATCACTGGTTCATTACACTCGTCTGGCGAGGGGATCCCAGCCCCAGCATCATGACTCACATTTACGATCACTGAGTCAGCACTCTGCATGCTAATGTGAAACTGACAATACTATTACAAAGTAGTAGAATTTCACTATTAAAACTGCTCTAAACCAATTCACAGTTAATTAATTTTTAGCATTTTCAGCCATATTTTACGTATTCACAATAGTGATAACAAATTTTTATCAAGTAAACTATCTTGAAGGTCCTAACGGGCCGTGATAACTGAGGCGTCAACGCTCTGTTCCTACCTACCTTTGGTATGAGTTCGTTCATTAGCAATCATTCAGTAGCCATTCATTTGGTTTGGAGTCCTATATAATATTGGGATACAATCTACTTAAACCGTTCTGTTTAAAGCCCTAAGACGTAAGCCACAGGCCTTACCTTTACCGTAGAGTCAATGTAAAGGGAAAAATGCAAAATGAACAGAAATTGATTTTTGGGTCCCAGCATAAGAACTGCTTATTTACCCTTAGAGTTTTCAACCAGGTTAATAAGAATTCTAAGAATTACTGTAGACATACATTTTTGTAGAGCTTCACAATCCTTCGCAGAGATACTTACCCACATTGCAACGAATATTCAAAACGCTGGAGCCAAGAGACTTTTCTATCATCTGTAAAACACAGTTTTAATATATTAATTCATAAAAATTAATTATAAATTCGTTGGAAC